>NW_019028970.1:0-28157 GCF_002102565.1 Kockovaella imperatae
CGAGGACGCTCGTACCCGGGAACTCTGTGCTTATCCACATTCAGTGGGCACACATCTACCACCCTGCCCCCTGCTTGCCCTGAACCCTCCACATTCTACGTTGGCACTTCACAATCTGAGGACTGTCTCTGGAGCACGATCTATACGCCGGGTTCGACTCCGCCGACTGGCGGATTTCCGGTCCTTGTGTGGTCAGTCGTACTCATGTCTGCGCAGTGTAGCTGACATCCGTCTGTAGGATCCACGGCGGGTCTAATTACTTTGGATCAGCTTCTGCTCCTGGATTAGACGGTAGCCAACTTGCCTCAAGCGGAAACATCATGGTCGTTGTCATTCAGTACAGGTGAGTCTCTGATTTCGTCGAGCGAGATACTTAGGCGGCTTCAGACTTGGAGTTCTGGGCCTGGTTCCTCCTTCCCAGGCAGCCTCCAACGGCGACCCAAATCTCGGTCTACAAGACATCATCCATGCCCTTCAGGCAGTCAATGAAGGCATCTCGGTGTTCGGTGGAGATCCATCCAAAGTCACGGTCGGAGGAGAAAGCTCTGGAGCCCAGATGATCAGAGGTGAGCTGGTCCACAATCTGCTCATAGGGTACGACTTGAGCATCTTTCAGCCTTGCTTGGTGCACCTTCCGCTGCTGGCCTCTTTCGAGCGGCCATCCTCCAGTCTGACCCCATGGTAAGCTCATGTGGTCTCGTCGACTCAGCTAAATACGCTGCCGTTCAAAGATCTATGGCTTTGCTTCGAGTAGCCTCACCACCCAGCTTCAGTCATATGTCTACTCTCTGGGTTCATTGGGTCGATGCACAGACCTCTCCTGCCTTCAAGCCTTATCGGTCGAAGATGTACTGTCAGCACAGACACAACTCAATCAGATGGCACCTTACATGATCACCGGAGTCCCCTTTTCGGAGGGTGAGTACAGGTACATGACCAGAGGTGGTCTTCCAGCTTATGTACCTGCTAGTGATGCGACCAACTTACGGTACCCCCACCCTGCCTGCCGACCCGACCGAGTCTCTGTTTGGTGGTGTCTCAACATTGTCGACCTCTAACATCCCTCTCCTCATCACTACAGTCCGTAACGAAGGTGGTCAAGCCGTCTCCCAGCTTTTCTCTTCTCCTATATCCCCGAACAACAACACCTATCTGTACACTCTCGCCGCATTGGTCGGTACTGGACGAGCCGGACAGATCGTCAATTCTGCTTCCTACGCTCTGCCCGCGTCGGCTCCAAGTGGCAGTGACATCTTCCGAGAAAAGTTTGAGCTGGCCACCACGGACGGGACATGGAGATGCCCGAATCGCCAAGCTGCAGCTCTTTGGGCCGGTACCGGGGCAAATGTCTGGGTCGGAGAATGGGAGGCTGGCGAGACCTATCCTACCAACGCGTATGGCGGATACTGTACCAGTAAAGGAAGGGTCTGTCACGAGGTAAGTCATCTGCGGGGTCGACACGGTCAGTAAAGCTGAGCCGCCACAGGATGATATCTTCCCATCTTTTGGTACGAATGGCGCGAACGAAAACTTGGTAGGCCATTCTACATCCTTTTATCATCCAAACTGACCTCGAACCCTGATTGCTCTTTCTGCTCGTGCACCTCATCTTCCTCCTCCTCCTCATCTCCTGGTACGACCGCCTCCACAACAACCACTCCCTGTCTCTTCTCGGCGCCTTGCTCCACTTCCTCTGCCGCTTGCGCCTCCACCACCTTGTTCTAAATTGCCACCTCCCGCACCTCCGAAACACGACGTAATTTCATCCTCGACCCACTCCTTTTTACCCTTGACCGCTGCGTCACCATCGTCAATGGCGACTGTGACCTCCAATCCATCCTCTACGTCACCTACTGCACAACAGGAGACACAGATCTCTACGTACTGGACAAATTTCGTCACCGACTTGAACCCCGGATCAGACTGGCAACCTTACACTTCTAACAGTACAGGCATTGACAATGTCAAGGCTATCGGTGGCGGAGACGTCATTGCCTGTCCCCAGGGGATGTGGGGAAATGTCTACAAGTACGACTGGCAGCTGCATCCCTAAGCACTGCCTTCTGCTGAGCTACTCCCAGCTGTATCATCTTTATACTCAGTGACGTACTACTTTAAAACACGGTGCGAATGGACGCTTCTTCTTGATCTGCGATGAACTTGGCGATTCGAAGCCCATTACATGTCGTCGCCTAAAGCTTGATCTTATTGTACAACACTGATGCGTTCCAACCTGCCACTACTGTCTCCTCATACTTCACGTTCCTCTTCAAAAGCTTGCCTTCTGGATCATAGGCATTAGCTTTGCCGTCATGCAGCTGGAGCCGAGAGTGAGGCATGGGCGACAGCTGAGTGGGTTACGGACATTAGCGACACCACGGACATTGGCTTTGCTTCCGGCTTACAGTGCCCGAGCTCAGACCTGATTCTGCGGTCACTGCAGCGGTACCACTCAAGAGCCTTGGAATTATCGGCAGGAGATGTTGAGGGACGGCTAGACTCGATCGCTTTCCGTTCCCCAGTTGATAGTCCCCTGCACATCCCCGTCAACGACCTGGTGACTCGTATGCGATTTGACTCACCGTTACCTCCCCATACCATTACGTCGCGCCCGTAGAGACCCTTCTGTAAGCCATCCTTGTCAGCTTGGGCTACTGTGTCAAGCACTGCGAAGACATGAGCGGCAGATGATGGAGCGGCGGAGATGGAGTGGATTTCGACGGGAACGAATGATTTCGTCTTTTCAGAGTCTACGAAGAGGATAAGCTTCAGTATGCGGATGACGAAGCGTTGGTGGACCAACATTCTTGGAGACCACTGACGCTATCTGGACGTCAGCATGGCGAAACGTGGGTCACCTGCTTCGAACTCACGTTTTCACTTTGACGGGAGCGAATCCAGCCGATGACCACAGACCGTTGCCCAATGATCCCGACATACCATTTCCACAGGAGAGTAAGTCGATCAGGGTACTGGAGCCCGGCGTTGCCCGCCTCACGGTGAAGAATGTCGATTGACCTGCCGCAACGACATCGATACATTCCACAGAGGTACCGCTTGGGTAGTTCTTCGCCAGAACTATCTCCACGGGAACCTGGATTATCTCGATCGTGCCACCTGTTCCAAGACCGATTTGCCCAGCTTCATTCGCTCCGAAGCCCAAGACTTTCCCATTGGATGTTCGCATGAATGACGTCCTGTCAGAGGCCGCAACTTGAGCTACGTTGATGCCTTTGAGCAGGTGAATCTCCTTCAACCTGGTGGCGAACCGGATGTCTGATTCCGGAGGAAGCTCAGAGACCTTACTGAGCGCTTGCGGGGACGAAGGAACGGGGAAAGATGTGCTAAATTCTTCGTTGGTGCCTAGTTGACGGTGGGAGTTTGCAGCCGGGGTCAAGGGTAGAGAGAATGTTCGACCTTTAGTTGTCGCTGCTAGAAGATGATGGGTGCCGACAGCGACGCTCTTCCACCTCTCTCCACGTTTCAGGCTAGATTCGGGTTTGAGCTCAATGAAATCCACACCTGGTGATGAGCCAAAGAGCCAAGACCACCATGACATTTCTTCCTTGTAGATTTTCTGATCCTGGAACGCTTTAGACGCAGAAACGGCGTAAAGCTTTCCACTTGAACTGAGCGCAATCAGCTTTCCCGGTGCAGTCTTCAGCGCTGTAATTTTCTGAGTCGCAATCAGTATGACGCCAATGAAGGGATTGTACTGCGCCAAACCCTCACCTTGCCCTTTAGAGATTTTCCCATCTCGCCTGATGGGTCGTATCCCGCTCCCCACATCCACAAATCTCCATTCGCATCCACACAAGCACCATACTGTTCCGCAAGCACAATATCACGGTACGGCGTGGATCCAAGTCGAGATAATGGTGTGGGCTTCTTTAAGACAGTGGTGGATTGATCAGATGACAAGGTCAGGTAGCGGTTGGTGCCCCAAGCTATCGGTGTGTGTGGTCCAGGTGACGCTGCCAGAATGGCATTTTGACGTTTTATGAGAGCTGATGTAGATGAAGCAGAGGGCGCTGGCGGCGTCTCGGAGTCGGCTCTCAAAGGGAATGAGTAATTGTACACCGCGTAGATCGATATCGATAAGGTGGACGCGGCTACCAGCGGTATGGCTCGCGATCGAAGAACGCGCGAGGATGACGCGGTGAAGGACATGGTACCCAGGAGTACCCGTAGAAGAGATGTGAAGGAATCACTTCGGGCTCCTTCGCAAAGCTATCGCTGATGTCCTTCACGCTCTAGCTAGCTCTAGATGACCGGTTCGATGTTCAAGGTTGCCGATCTTCGATGAATGCGGAGGCCCACACGAAGGTTGGGATAAAATGGCTTAAATTCCTGTTGTGCAGAATATTCAGAACCCACCTCTCAGCAGGGATCCTATCATCATCGAGATAGTGCATTCCAGTTCTTTGAAAGCGTATAGAGCTCAAGATGGCGTCAGTAGCTTCTTTGACCCGAACGGGACGGTCAGCTGTCTCTCGGAACCTACCTGCTAGAGCATTCACTACCTCACTTTCCGCCCGCTCTGACTCCCTGTTCGTGGTGAGTCGAGCTCAATATGTGTATTTGCGTCTCCCTGATTGGCTCGTCCTTTTCAGCACCGCGATACCGACTACAATAACCCAGATGTGAGCTCATTCAATACCTTATGTATGTGGAATGTGGCTCATCATACTAGATTCCCTTCGAATTCGATGCTGAGAACCTCAAAATGGCGAAAGAGATCATCGCTCGATACCCTCCACAATACAAAAAGGCAGCCGTTATGCCAATCTTGGATCTTGGACAGAGACAGAACAAGGGATGGACCAGTATAAGTGTTATGAATGCAGTCGCCAAGCTGTTGGAAATGCCAAAGATGAGGGTGTACGAAGTGAGTAGATCAGATCGCTCCGCGTCGTCTGTGAAGGCTAAATATGCACGCCAGGTTGCTACCTTTTACACCATGTACAACCGTGAACCTGTGGGCAAGTACTTTGTGCAACTGTGCACCACGACACCGTGCAAACTTGGAGGATGTGGATCTGACATCATCCAAAAAACAATAGAGGAGAAGTTGGGAGTTCACGGAGGAGAATCGACTAAGGACGGCAAGTTCACTTATATTGAAGTGGAGTGCTTGGGAGCCTGCAGCAATGCGCCGAGTGAGTGTTGCTCTATGCCAAAGGCTGTGTGAGTAGCCTGCTGACCCGTCTCGTAGTGATGCAAATCAATGATGACTTTTACGAGGATCTGACACCAGAATCAACCGTCAAGATTCTGGATGCCCTGTCGAAAGGAGAGAGACCAAAGCCTGGACCACAGTCAAAGAGATACAAGTCGGAGAACTCTGCTGGTTTGACAACGTGAGTCTTCATAAGGATGGTCCCTGTATCGTGGCACCAGCTGATCAAAGTCTCTGCCTCTCGTCGCAACAGTTTGACTGGCAAAGTGAGTGTAATACTCTGTTCTTCCTGTCCCCACTGACAATCGCCTCAACAGCCATATGGACCGGGAGAGTTCTGTCAACCGGAATTTCAATAGGCGCAAAATATGTATGAAAATGTAATCCCTGCGAGCACAGCATACCGCTGGAACTCAAAAAGCTGTCATCCTTCCACGAAAGCACGCAGCGAGCACAGCCTATGGTTCAATGTGTATACTCGTTCTGTAGCATGCCTCCGAAGGCGCTCATTGAGGGCTAAGATGTTTGGGGTCTATCAAGTCAACAACTTATGACCGGAAATAGCGGCATGATGCCCCACTTAGGGATTCCAGTCTTGTTCCAATCTACATCAATCAGTTCCTGACGTGAGCAGCTGTAATACCGCTGATACACCACGAGCGGCCGCGCAGGTGCTTCAGCGTCTTGATAGACCTCGCCGAGTTCTCTTCTCTTGTTGCCAGTAGAAGATGCATATCAAGAGGCAATCATCATCTGCGGATGGCTTTCTGTAGGGGAGACACAAATGAGCGAGAAATGTGACTGCGCATCGTCGAAGACTCACCTGTATCTATTGACCACTACCTATGACAGCCTTTGCACGATCCTTCAGATCAGCTTCTGGACTCGGAGGTCCCGGGGCAAATGTAGCGTAGAAGAAGTATCCAAGTAAAACAGCAGAAGCAGCACCGAGCGCGAGACGAGTGCGGTCTGGGAAAGACAAGTCAGCATACCGACAGGATTAGCAAAGGTCATATGAGGGCTCAATGTAGGATGATCACTGACTCTCTTCGTTGGTGATTCCCGCGTACTTCTGTTGCTGTTCAGTAGCGTATGTCCGCTAAGTGATGTTAGCTCGTCGGCTCTATTGATGCTCGGGCGAGAGGATCTCGAGCCCTGGGACTCACCAAAGCCACAGCTCGGGATGATACGGGCTGGGCTCTTAATGACCTTATAGCAGTACGAGCGAACATGGTGATGATTGCTATACGAGGATAGAGAGACTGATCTGAATTGGTAGCAGCGAGACTCATTCAAAAGCCATCGTTCGGTTAGGAAACGACCGTGGGAAAATGACTTCTGGACTCGCACAGGCCAGTGGCCGAAATTCAACCTAAGTCTCCACATGAAGCTCAATCGAGACTCAGAGATTCAAAGGAGCGGAGACTGTTCTGGGACATCATGCCAATACATGCCAAATTGGCCGACCTCAGCTCCTGCTCCTCCTCACTCTTTTCACGATCTTCCGCAAGAGGCTATCTAAAACGCGAACGTCCACCTGCAACAGAGTCAGCGAGTGTTCCAAACCATATTTCGATCCTCACTTTCAACGGACTCGCTCGGTTGTGCATTGTCTTGTCCCCTTTCCGCGTCCTCTCGTGTTTCGCCTTCACCCGATTTCCCTGCTGCAGAATGGTTAACTCTAGGCAAGATCATCTCTGAGCGAAAACTCACGAGCAATAGATGCTCATGACCCAAAGCTTCCGACATCCTAGAATTTCCAGCGTCAGACCATCCCTTAGGAAATATCTATTGGCCTTCAGCATTGATTTATCGACGTCTCATCCTCCAACCCACCTCGATCACTGTTCCCCTTGGTGGCATGATCAGCTGGGCCGTCAAGCCGTATCCAAGCACGCTGATCAGAACCTGGGAAACATTCAGTAGACTGAACGAAGCGTTGAGAATACGCTCACGTCGGCATTAGAAGCGAACTCCATGACGCTCGCAGAATCCATTCGCTCTATTGGGATGTGAGCGGTATTTGCGAGGCCTTCCTTCGCCAATCTCTGTAGGATCTCGAGCATGGCGGAGCGATCATTCTCGGACATGGTACTGCTCTCCAGCGGCGGTTCGAAATAGACAATTTTCGGTATCTCTGTTGTCACCCAGCCTGGAGATCCACTCGACTCAAGGCGTTGGGCTTGAAGTCCTGCCAAGATTCGAGCCCGGATAGTCTCGAAGTAGTCATGTTGACTATCCAGGTTGAACTTGGTGTTCAATGGACGACTGTCCTGCGATAACCCTTCGTTGGCGTCCGATCTAGCTTGACGATTCACAATTATCACTGAAGGGGCCATCAGCCCTGTCTCGCTGATAATAATCAGGTGAGGAAAATGCTCACCCCGGTCGAGTAACATTGAGCCTTTCTGGCTCAATTTAGACCTGGTCAGCACATCCCATTCGCCCCGAAAAATGACACCTGCCGTCATTAATTAGACAAGGACCAGAACTTCAGCAGGACATACGAGACGTGTCGTTGAATAGCGACGTGGCGATGATCTCCTCCATGCCGCCTTCCTTGTCCCAGAAATGCTGGTGCGGAAACACAAGGCGATCTACTGGCAACGTCCAGCCATCACGACTGATCTTAGCAGACTGTACCAATGATAAAGCTTGAAACGCTCCAACGAGTGATTCTGCGAGAGTTTCGGACGGTTTGCCATCATTTATGAAGACTGGAATTATAATTCAGGTACGACCAGCGATCTGATGACGTACTCGTGACATCTGCCAGCCGACGCTGGGTTGCAGCTTCTACCATTTCATCCTCAATCGCTTCTGATGGTCGGAAGAGGTGCATTTGACCGCTACGATGCGAGGCCGAAACATCGCTCCATGCATTTTTCTCTTACGGTGAAGGCATCTGATGAATGAAAGTCAGCCAAAATACCCAGTCGTCGACTCGAAGCCTCACAGAAAGTATCATCTCGGAACCATATATTGTCCCAGATCTCGAATCCTGGAATCGATAGTACAAGATCGGAAGGGAAATGATTGGGCTGAAGGACCTCTTCTGGCGAGTTTAGGATTCGTCTACCGGTGTCTGATCTTGCAGACTGCATGATGATATTGCGACGGATAGTCGGATCCTGAAGGCATAGCATGAAGGTCACGATGCTGAGGGTCAGCACTGAGAATCACGGTGTATACCCGTCAGCTACTCTTCTTCGACCACCGCGACCCTCCAGCTTACAGCCGAGCACAAAGCTTCTGGCTTGACTCAGATCGCATCGGCTTTGCTTCCCTGGACGTATAAACTTGGTGGTCAATGGTTGTTAGGTTTGCCCCATGGCTGCTGATGAAATCCGTCTGTGTCAGTTGTTGGGGCTGATGTCCAGCCGTACGTCTCGGCTCTCAACAGGCTCAACATGCTCTAAAGGTGATTCTCACGCAGACGTTGCAAACCAGGCGATCTTTCAAAGGACTCAACCGTTGATCGTCTGCATTGAAACGGAGTACTTGAGAAAAATGAGTGAGAATCTGGGATCAGCGACCTTTGATGCTCCTGAAGGTCGCTTAAGAGCCGGGTGGTAGAGCAGGTATTGCGCTGGCAGGAGTCATGGAAGGTCATATCTCTGGGTTATTCAGAACCGTACAGCAGTCGCAGGCTTCGCATCATAACGTCGCCGGTGTCGCACGGCTTTCATCCCGGATACACACGTTCATTGTTCTCTCTCGAGGACTCCCAGTCTAGCACAACAGACTGAACATGCTCATGACGCTTCGTTGAGGGTCCCGGCTTTTGACAATCACTGTCCCACTCTCGGCGATTCCCAGTCTAGCTCGACAATGCGACACGCTCATGACGCTTGAATGAGATTTCGGCAGATGTCTGCAATATGATGATGACGAGACGGTCGGTTTAAGCGGTTGTATGGCAGAAAGGGTTGTGGACTTAGGAGGACGCCCCAAGAGCGGTATATCGACTCGCCGTTCACGCCGCTCTCCCACTCCTCTGGCTCCAGTTACCAGTTACGACAGGTACATGCATTGGGAAGTGGACCTGACCGCCGCACATATGATTGTCGGCTCATTCGGTCTCACACAAGTTCGTACGAGACACAAACGTCACCTGATTACTACGGACACTGCCGCAATGGTGCATTTATTCAATTTCACTCGCATCGCTGATGTCATTGTAAAGAATGTAAACCCGCAAATTGGAGCAGCGGCATGTCGGTAGTAGACCGGTCCCGCTCATCATCCATTGCCATCCTGTATACCTATAGCTGGTGCTCAAAGTCAGGATACGCATGCAAATTGACCCAAGGACAGATCATTCTACTCGATGCATCGATGTCTACAAAAGCACGGCGGCGATCTCGCACAGCCTGTTTCATCTTAATGAGAAGGCACTCAATGGCAATCGCAAATCGCAATAGCTATCGAGGATTCATGTCCATGCATAGCTTTGATCGTACGGTGCTAATGAATGATCATTGTGAGATGTGTGTGGCTGTACTGAATAGCCTGTACGGACTAGCTCCTGAACGGTGAACATGCCGGTAATCGGCAGCAGGAGATGTACATACATGCAACATTGGTTCGGTGCTCATGTTCTCAGCCGCACAGGTCCCGCCCAGGGAAAGGCGTGCATGTCCAGGTAATCAGATGTCAATCCCTTGCTGTAAGGTAATTGGTGGAAGGGAAAAAAAAAAGATTAATCTTCAGATCTACGGATCTTATTCCGCCCTGATGTACTGCACGTTAATGCGGTATATGCCTAATTCGCTTTAACTGATTTGGAGAATCCGGTGCAGGGCTCCACTTAACCGTTCTATGGAGCGGCAAAAAGATGCATCGCCAAGCTCCACTGCGCTCTATGGTCCTATGTCCTCTGTACTTGATTCTCACTCGAGGAACCCGCAGTGCCGGCATCCCGGCAATATGCAGCAGCGCCACTGACCGTTCCCAAAGATAGGCATATTCTGTCATAGATCTGTCGTTCAGATCTAAACTTGTCTCAAGTTCAGCAGTGGCTATGACCATGTACACCATGCATGCTAAGTGTTCGAAAGATATAAATATGAGACCTCAGAGCGGTCAGGAGTGTCCATCAACCCACCTTGAACAACAAGAACAACAACACCAGACTACCCACACAGAACCTCTAATACTTCAAATCTCCAATCATTTTCAACATGCTCTCCAAAGTCCTCGCTGCCACCATTCTCTCAGGTCTCGCCTTGGCTGCCCCCATGTCTAAGCGACAGAACCCTCGACACATCTCCAAGATCTACGCCAGCAACGGACAATGTCTTGGTTTCACCGAGTCTCAGGACCTGTACAACGGTACCCCCGTAGGAAACGTCGACTGCAACTCTGACGCTGCCATCGAATGGATGTTCTTCGTCGGAGAGGCCAACCACATCTACCCCGGCACGAACCCCAACTTCGTCTTGGACGCTGGTTCCGACCCCCACAACTTTGGAAAGTTGCACCTCTGGCAGCCCTATGAAAACTTGTTCCAGCAAACGTGAGCGATCCTTGTCCAGAGTTGTGATACACAGCTGATGTGAGACTTTAGCTGGTGGTACACTACCGACAACCGAATTGCCATCTACAACGGTGACCAGTGCATCGACGACGGCAACGGTGGACAAACTTACCAATGCACAACTGGAAACACGAACCAAGTCTGGTTATACGACGGCGAGCCTGGCCACTACACCTGCGAGGACGCCACTACCACCACCGTTACTGTCACTGCCACTCCCACCGCCACTTCGTCGTAAACGAGTGACATGATTCTATGCCAAACCCGAGGCATATGGACATTGAATTTACTGTATCGATCAACATAATCAGTCTCCACAGATATCATAACGATGCATCTAGTATCATCACTGTCCAGTGCTACAGGTCTGAGCTGCCTTTCGCTAACATTATTGACGCGGCTTCATGTTCTCTAAAACACTCGATAAAACTGTGCTTGAAATGCCAGCAGCACATGCCTTCAGCCTGCAAGCGGTTTCAAAGTCCATTTCGAAGCTACTGATCGTCAATCCGGCATCATGGTGAATCAGACAATAACACTTACACAAACTCTTGTTTCTGATACCGGGATTCGCAGTTGCTGCCACATGCCACTTTGAGCTCTTGTAGGCCTCGACCATCGCCATTAGCTGCATTTGGTATCCAAGCGGCGTCGGCCAGTGTAAACCCATCTCTCCAGATACTTGCCAGCACCCGGATCTGAGTGAGCATGAGTAGTTCGGCATTTCTCTGTTCCTGCTCGTGCTTCCCATCCGTGATCCGTGGGTTTGACCTGTTTGCGAGGCGAGGTGGGTCCATATCCTGCTCTCTCGTGGAAGTGATGGTTGTACGAATCTTGGACCATATCAACTTTGCCCAGGCGCCGACTGAAGATGGATCTCCACACAATATAGCACGCCGAGCAATGCCTCTCGAGATCCTTGAGCTGTTGCCGTCCTCTGACGGACATGAGAGGTGACTCGTTGCATGTTGTGATTGGTCGTGAGAAAGCTTGGTAGTCTGACACCGATGTCGACAGTTTCGTGAGAGGGTTCGGAAAACAAGTCAGGAGCATATTCCTTTTGTTCTTGAGGGCGTCAATCAGCTCGTCTATCTGATAGATGTTAGCGGCTTTCCCCTTCCGTTCCTGCTGCGGCACCGACTCACGACGAAAGGGCCCAACTGATTAGGACGGAGAATCTCTCGCTCGTTATGACTAGACCCCAGATCTTTGCAATATGTCCTCCAGGCTACGACCCCACCATATTTTCTTTGGTCATTTGCCTTGACCTTGTGTTTGATGCATAAACCACTCTTACGGGCGTCCAAGACGAGACAGAATCTGATACCGGACATCAGTTTTTTGTCCTTCAATTCAGCTTTAAGCCACTTACATGCGGGCTAATCGCACAGTATCCGGATGGTCTGGTCCATTTAGATATATGGCATTGGTATGTAGACTTGAGTCTATAGACGCGTCAGAGGACATGAGGCGGTTGCGATCAATCTTCACTCACAGCTGCCGGTAGATTTGTCGTCCTTGAGTGCAACGAGCAAAAAGACTTGGTGATTCATAATCATCTCATCGACTGACTGCACTCCACTTGCTACGGCCTCAACCTGAAGCACCTCCTTGTCAAAGTTTTCAGATTCGAAGTCATCAGGGGCATCGAGGACCGAGAGGTCTGCATTGACGAAGGACTGCACAAGGCTGGGCTCCCAAATCACATTGAGAGTGTCGCCATCGTGGTCACCGCCTCCGAGCACAGAAGCTGGAGATCGTGAGAGAGAGAGGCATGTGTCGACATGACAATACAGTTCCGTAAATGGAGCAACTCTTCCTTTCGGACCGCCGTGAATTTTCTCACATCTGTAGGTAGTTTGCATGGCGATCGGTAGGCCAAGACGGGGCCGGATAGGTGGATGACCGGAGCGAGGGAGTCAGAATCTCGGATCGGCTCATCAGGGAAGTAAAAGTGTATCTCATCGGGACCCAGTATTCCGAATGGATCGGGGACTATGAAAGCTGATAGGGACCTGTTGATGGGGATCGAGATCGATTTCCAGATGCTTTGGGACAGGATTGAGACGAGGCGATAGAGCTTGTTCGCAGTGTAATAGGATTCAAGAGGGTCGAAACCAGATTGAAGAGCACGCATGAGGCTAAGAATCAGGAAGTCAGAGGTCTGTATTACTATACATTGATTTTGCTGATACGTCTCACTCACCTTTCAGCTAGGGTACCGGGTTGCCCACTGACGGGGTCAATATCGCGCTGCTCACGCTCCTTGACCAAGTCGCCGTTGTCCCTCTCAACAATCGCGTCATCTCCATGCCGATGAACAAGGCCCCCAATCTTCATGGATCGGCCAGTGGCTGAACACTGCCGCTGCTTGACTTGAGTTCCTGCTCCGCCTTTGGCACGGCAACTCGCAATCAAGCGATTCAAAGTCGCTTCGCGGGTTTCTCCGTCAGCCGACGCCGGATCAAAAGCCGCCTGCAAATCATCGAGGCTCTGTTGCGCCAAAGCCAAGATACTGGAGGTTGCTACGCCATTGTGGTTCATGATGATGATAGCTTCTGCTGATAGACTGATTTTGCGTTTGAAGTACCCACTTCTGACAACGTCCGACATCAACATCGACGGGTCGTTCCAATATCGAGAGGCCGCCAGGGCTTTCACCATAGATTCTCGAAGCACAACGTCCTTGCCAGGATACAGATCTTCCTGAACCCCCGGACATGATCGATAACAATCCTTTGGCTCCACCTAGTCGTATCTGGACTACACTGGGCATTCCACCATCTGACACTATCAATGGATCGACAGCCAGCCTCCGCGCAAGGACTCTTGTTGCGGTACATTAGCGAAGTGCAATCGAAGGCATCGCTCGGCTCACACATGAAACCGCATCCATCCGTGAGTATCTGCATAATTTGACTACTATTCCCGCGAAGCATCCCAAATGAGATGGTCTCGAGAAAAGATCTGCGACCGTCCAATGACTGAGCTGGGAGGGCAGTTCCGCTTACATGATTGGACTTCTTCTGCTTGGCTGAGAAGTTTCCAGGCGACACGTCACTGATCCTCTTCCTCGGTGTGGTTCGCTCCTCACCCACCGATGTCTTTGACGTTTGTTCAGCTAAAAGAGCGACAAGAGATCCTGACAAATTCGTTCCGCATTCATTGCACACTGCCGATTGATCCTCAGTCTCGTGCTGCCGGCGATTGAATGCTGGAATTTGAGATTGCAAGGATGCCGATGCCCAAGAAGAGGGCGGGAGACTTTCGTAATCGTCTCCTACATCGTCCCATCCGCTCATAGAGTTGGCTCTTCGAGGACCGAGACATTCGCGAAAATCCTCCTTATCTGTACCATCCTCCTCATCCATCGACATATCCATGACCTTCCGTAAAGCCATTTCTTCCTCCTCCTGGCATGTTTGCAGCCGGGACTGAAGGATGGCGGCCACTTTAATTTTCGGATCCACAATTGGCCTCAGAGCAGACTTCCGGCTGGGAGCCACACTCGGTGTACTGGGCCGAGAGACATTGTCAATGATCTCTGCAACGACAAGGGGGAATACCTCGGGGAACCTTGTGATGAATTCGTGGACGGTCTGAGGGATTTGACTCTCAAGCACCTTGAAATGTGGTCCAACGGACAACGGTCCAAGATTCGCAGATGTGCTGAGAAGGGTATACTGGGCAACATCAGCTTGCTTCAAAGCAGATGACCTCCCAAATCGCTTACTGCGTGTTGTATATCAACATTGTAGTCCTTGATATTCCAGGATTCAGTCATAGTCACATGACTACAGCAAGATCAGGCAATGGGTGTATGGGGTCCACAGGTCACAACGCGCCGCGCTCATATCCTTTGCAAGCAGATTGGTTCGTGAAATGTTGCCTGCACTGGGCTTGACCCTGAATCTTTGTATGTCTTCGACTCGGGGCGTTGCTTACATGGCCAATGGATTACATGGTCTTGTTTGCGTGGACGACCCCTCTAAGCATCGTCCGCACACCCACGATGATTGACTCGAGCTTCTACGATTGATAGGCAGGAGAAGCTCACCTCCTCGAAAGCGGAGGTTCAACCACGTTTCGCGAATTCCATCGGAATTGCTCATGAGCCATCTGAAATTCCAGTCTGCTCATCCACATCTGAGCTCGACGTGCTGGCACTCTAGATTGGCGAGAGATGATGTTTCTAAGGTCACTGCAGCCGATAGCCAGCTGCTCTAGGAGCGCTTCGCGTATCTTGCCCCCTGTCGCGGCGCGTGGTCCGCGACTCACTCGATTCGTTACGACCCGAACCACCCCTTATCATATCAATGGTCAAACCTATCCATTGGACGATCATTCCAACGTCCCGCCGACGATACTTGCCAAGTTGGACCGGAATCTCCACCTGAACCCTTCACACCCTATTTCCATCCTCCGCTCAATCATCGAATCTCACTTTTCAACATTCACACCCGTCACACCGTCATCGCCAATCTTGACCGTCACGCAAAACTTTGACGACTTAGGTTTCACACCTGATCATCCTGGTCGAGCGCTATCCGATTCGTACTACCTGAACAAGAATCATGTTCTTAGGACGCACACATCCGCTCACGAGATCGAAACGTACCAGAAAGGATTGAATCAATGGCTCCTCACGGCAGACGTATACAGGAGAGATGAGATAGATTCATCTCACTATCCTGTTTTCCATCAAATGGAGGGAGCTTCAGTCTGGCCGAGCTCTGAATTATACAAGCTTCCTCAAATGAATGCTGAGCTGGCTTCCAAGCTCGCAGAATGCCCATTGATCATTGAAGATACGTCTTCCATCTCGCCCGAAAATCCCTACCAGAAGTCTCATGATCCCGAACATGCCGCTCAGATCACTCAACACCTCAAACATTCTCTCAATTCACTCATTTTCAGACTCTTTGGACCAATAGCGACGAAGGATGGAGAACCACTACGTATCCGATGGATCGATGCGTACTTTCCCTTCACATCGCCAAGCTTCGAGGTCGAAGTCTGGTGGGATGGTGATTGGTTGGAGTTGCTGGGCTCAGGCGTCATGCAACAGCCTTTGCTGAACAGGGCAGGTAGGTCATGATTTTCGATAGATTGGGAGCGAAGACTGAAGCGGTGACGACAGGCGTTCCGGACAAATCCGGTTGGGCATTCGGTCTGGGTCTTGAAAGACTATGTATGGTCCTCTTCTCTATACCGGATATCCGATTATTCTGGACCGAAGACCCAAGGTTCATATCACAATTCACCCCAGGACAGATCACGCCTTTCAAGCCTTATTCCAAATATCCTCCAGTCACTCGAGATGTATCATTCTGGATCCCTGATGCGTCAAAGAAGGGAGTCACTCAGTGGCATGAGAATGACTACTGTGAGATCGTGAGGGATGTTGCTGGTGATCTGGTGGAAACTGTTCAGCTGGTGAGTCCGCGCTTCCGAAACAGGGTCCTTGCTGATCTCGCCAGATCGACGAATTCACCCATCCTAAGACCGGAAGGAGGAGCAAGACGTATCGCTTGACTTACAGGAGCATGGATCGAAATCTCCTGAATGACGAAATCTCTGGACTGCAGAGCGAAGTAGAGCGCCGGACGATCTCAGAAATGGGGATCGAGATCCGGTGACGCATAATATGCATTGATTGCTCCCGTCACATCCGTATAGCACCCATAAACAGAAATGAGCACAGTTTTCAACAGCCGCCAGTGTTGTATATCACATGCTCGCCGTCCTTTTCCTCCACGGTATCACTCGCGCAGCATTCCTTCTCGTTTTGACTTCTACGCGTCTCATGTCCGGAGTATTTTCAATTCATCTCACAGTTGTCCTCCAAACCTCAATCATCAGTCTATCCCTCCATGGCAAATACACCTTCATCCACATGGTCTTCCTTCTTTCTCGACATGACGGGCTGAGCATCCAGTTGGTCCAAATCATCGATATCGCCGTGCAATGAGGCTAGTGCCAATCCACTCGTTTTGACATTTGTGTTGTTACCCTGAAGATGGATCCTTGACAAGGCATTTGCTAAACCTCCAGGGAGACTTTGACCAGGGGCATGCTCTTGCAACGCTCTGGCAGACGGGGAAGAAGGATCACCGAGCGTTCTGATAAGAAACGGAGCTGCGTTGGCGTCTAGGTCCGATCTCTGACTTGGGTATTGACCAGTCGGGCTGAAACCTTCCTGTGAAGATTTCGGAGACCTCTGTTGTGTTAACAAAGACTGTTGACGAGACGCCGGGGGAACAGCCGTATTGGGACCAAACGTGAAGTCTCCACTACCGGTACTGTCCTTGTGAGGAGAAGCAACCTTTCTGGCATCGCCACCTTCTGCGGACCATAGGCCTTGAAGGTATCCCGGACCCATGGTCGGACCAGCAGATTGAGCCAAGCGTTCTGCACCAGATCCTGACCAGAGAGGTTTTTGAATGAAGGCTCCGCGGGATGGAGAGGCGGAGAACGAATCCTGACTGTCCCTCCTTGACATTCGCCTTGCTCGTTCGCGGGGCGTCAAAAGTTCCGCAAGGGAATCAGGGACAGCGAAAGCAAGGTCATCTCCATCTTCGTCGTCGTCATCCTGATCGTCCGCAAAGACGTCATCCTGTGATCGTCTGGGTCGATGATCGATCATCCGACGAGGTGAGAGCACTTCCGGCCGATCGTTTGGCGTCTCAGATCGAGCCCAGATGTTCTTTCGAGTTCCATCCGCGAAGGAGGCCGAGAGTGGCGGAAGAGGGCTATTCCCCGTCCGGCGATCCTTCATCGCAGAGTGGGAGAAGGAGGAGGAGAAAGCAGTAGATGGAGGTCTCAATGGCGAGTGCATACTGCCTTTGAGACTGAGAGGTCCAGAGCCCGAAGGTCGAGCAGACACTGAAGCAGATAATGGAGAAGGACGAGAAGGCGATGAAGCGAATGCAGATGCAGCGGCTGGCGATCTCGCAAATCCAGGTGAAGCCGATCCAGCTCCGGCAGGTGGAGGGGGACCGAATGGGTCTCGGAGTGGAGACGAAGGCAGTCGATGAGCTGGTGGTGACTGGATAGAGGACGAGAGGGCCGATTTGATGGGCACGGGACTGGCTTGTTCCGTAGATCCAGCATGGCCGACGGCGGCCGGACTCGACTTTACTGGTGATCGCAGATCGCCATGCCCTTTGCCTTCGCGTTCTCGCGCTTCAAGTTGTGCTGCTTTCTTGTTCTTACGGTCCATCGACATGGGCTCACCGGGTCGAACGTGAGCTAGAGCACCTAACAGGGCGGCGTAAAATCGGACAGTCTGAGCAATCAAGATGCAAACCCACATTTGTGACCGAATTTGCAGTTCCCTTTCAGGAACCATTGACAGATTTCCTTCTTCGCGCCTGTGAGCGCATCATCAGTCCGAGCCTTGCATGTGCGAAGTGGGCTCACCGTCTTCATGGGAGAACGGACAGTTGGATCCAGCGGTACATGCTCCCGCCTTGAAGAATCGACAGGGGACATGGCTGAGGCCTGTATCTTGCGTCAGTTCATTGTCACGATCGATTCTCGCAGGTAAAAACCAACCCTTCTCGCCTTTCTCACCATTCAACGCACTCTCTTTATCTTTCACAGGAGACACCGAAACGCCATTGGCACCACCGTTGTTGTTACCTTTGTTTGACTTGTCGAATCCGCCGACGGTCCTAACAGCTGACTTGGACGGAGTTGTCCCTGTTCGCTCTCGCCAATTCTCATCCGTACCAGAGACACTCGTACTGAATCCGATGGATCGAGTAGGGCCTTGTCGACGTACGGAGCTGGATCTAGGCGAGCCACTGGGCGAGCTTGGAGATCTGCCTAGCATGCCGCTTGCCGGTCTACGATCGCGAGGTGAACCGTCGAGCACAGAAGACGGGTCATCAGAGGTATTGATAGGTCTTGGGCGGGATCGAGAAGGAGCAGGTTCGACAGAAGCTGAGGCGAGAGGTGAGGGGGATGGAAGCGGGACTGACATGGTGGAACAATTAGCTTGACAGGTGTGGCAATGAATTCTAGCGGATAAAGAATAGTGATGAATTCTTGACAGGACCTAGACCAAGATCATAACTCGAGAATCCACATGCGATCCAAACGGTGTGGTGTGTATGCGGTATGTATATGCGCCGAAGAATTGCAGACCTATAGAGGACACTGTTCCTTCCCTTTGTAATCTTGGATCGTCACTCAAAGGGGAGGGGTAGAGAGGGCGAGGAGCAAGTATCGTTGTGGTCACCACTGGGAGCCAATAACGAGTCAAGGACGCGGGAGTGGCTTAGAGTTGTAGTCTAAGCCGTTGCCACTGCGTGTCAAGAGTTTCCGGGGAGGTATGACGCCAAGGATGTGTGACAAGGGGGATCTAGATACCTAAATGCGCGTGTACCAAGTGAGATAGATCGTCAATTTGGCGATGGGCAACTCTTGTACAATCTCAAAAGTGATGAGACTTATCGCCAGCAGCCGAGACAGAGTTTGGATCAAGAGACGGAATGAGACAGAAGAGACTGAGCTAAGAAGGTATGTAGCCGATGGTGAAGAGGTGGTCACTTGTTCAGAGACGTGTCTCTCTTGAACCCCCCGTCGTCGCCCCTCGTTCTCCGCCGGCTCTAATTGCCCTTCGCCGTTATCCGAACCTTGATTTCATTTTGGTTCCGCTGAAGCTAGCTGAGGACCCTCCCATTTTCGAGTTGCATAGATTGTCAGACGAAAGACGATGCTATGTAGCTATACGTGAAATGGTCACTTGGCCTCCGCTTCTGCACGCTCACTGCCTCCCCATCATCAAACCTGTAACACATACAGGTGATTTCTGCGCGCATTCGCTGGTGGAGAGTTGAATCTCCAGGGCTATCATA
The DNA here is from genome assembly GCF_002102565.1 of Kockovaella imperatae. NCBI lineage: Eukaryota > Fungi > Basidiomycota > Tremellomycetes > Tremellales > Cuniculitremaceae > Kockovaella > Kockovaella imperatae. The sequence goes on from NW_019028970.1 coordinate 19,583, forward strand.
CTTCGACTTTTACCTCCAACGGTTGCAATGCTCGCTCCCTTGCACTCCTCTCACTCAGACTATCCGCATCCTTCTGTGCCCCTCCCCCACCTCGTAAGATAGTCTTGGTTCTCATCATGCGTCCACACCTGCCGACTGAGCCCACTCCTATATCACCGATCCACCTATGCCTGCCCCGCTCCAATTGGTGCAGCACCTCTTCCTCCGCTGGGTGGCTGACCTCGCCCTCTTCCACCACGACCACGCTGGCCTCCTCGGCCTCCCTCGTATCCACCACGTCCACCTCCGGGACCGCCAGGGTGGTTGCTCTGCTGATTCTGGTTCTGATTCTGGGGCGGTCTATCATTCTGTCTTCGTTGATTCTGAGATTCGGCTGGCGGTACATTGGCTCCATTGACGCCGGACGCATTATTCAAAGCCCTATCATTCGAGTTCGCATTGCTCTGTTGACCGTTGCTTGTTTGTTGTCCAGGCTGAGAGGGAGCAGGCGGCGTCGCACTGTTGTGTTTCGGCGCAGCTGGCGTGGCACTGTTGCCCGCTCGTTGTTGAGGGGGCTGAGGCTGAGCCGGAACCGCTGAGCCAGGCTGAGACGACGCTGCAAGCTTGGGGGGAGCAGCCCGGGGGGGAGGAGCTGCAGCAGGTTCTGGTTCGATAGAGGACGGAGCGACATAGAGCACAGGGTCAATGGTTCCGGGAATAGGGGCAATCTCAGTGCCTAGTTCAGATTCGATACGATACAGATTGTGACGGTCCTCAATCTGCAAAAGGTGTCAACTGGGAGGTGTTGAGCGCCTGGCTCACCGTCAGAAGTGAAATAGCCAATCCAAGATGTCCAAAACGTCCAGATCGACCGCTGAGACCACATCAGTATCTCCAAAGTCGAGTGACCTGAGTAGTACTTACATCCGATGGAGATATGACTCAGCGGTTCGCGGGAAATCGAAGTTGATGACGACATTGACAGCTTGGATATCGATACCTCGAGTGAGAAGATCTGAAAGGCGGGTCAGTAGATGTGTCTCCTCGCTCTCAATTCACTCACCTGAGCAGACGAGATTCCTCGTCATTCCATTTCGAAAGTCATGGAAGACTCTATTTCGATGAGCCTGGAGCATTTTTGCGTGAGAATAGAAACATGAGTAGCCGAGTTCTGTGATCTTCTTGGCGAGCAGCTCGACACGATTGGTAGAATTACAAAAGATGATGGATTGGTTGATTTGCAGCTATGGGTCCCGGAGCGTCAGCTAGCTAGGAAAGCACAGTACATGAAGTTGCGTCACCTTGGAAAAGAGAGTATTGAGACAGTGAACTTTTTGACGTTCTTCTACGTAGGCGTAGTATTGAGTGACACCCTTGAGTGTGAGCTCGTCCATGAGATTGACCTCGAAAGGTTGGACCATGTGTCGATCCTTGAATCATTCATGGTCAGCCGAGAGCATGCATGGCTGAGACTTTAAGCGGCCAGCTCACCGAGAAATCCTTGACAATGTATGGGAAAGTAGCGGAGAACAGCATGACCTGTCTCTCCTGGGGGCACAAGGCCAATAGCTGTTCGATGACTGGCGTGAATTCCTCGCTCAACAGTTTATCCGCTTCGTCCATGACGAAACTTTTGCATCGCTTCAAGTCTGCGATGCCTTTTCCACCGAGATCCAAAATACGTCCCGGGGTTCCAACGAGAATATGAACGGGTTCTTGTAATCGCATAATATCATCACGTAATGTTGTTCCACCCGTGGAGACCATGACTTGAAGTCCTGGAATGTGGGCCCCAAGCGTCTTACAGACTTGGGATGTTTGTAATGCCAATTCCCGAGTGGGAACGAGGAGAAGAGCTTGAATGTGAGGGATAGAAGTGTCGACGAGGTTTAGGGAAGGAATGACGAATGATGCGGTCTGTCACGGGTGTTAAGCGACAGAGCCAAGAGAGAGAGAGGCAGTCCAACTCACCTTACCAGTACCGTTCTTTGCTCGAGCTAGAATATCTCTGCCAGAGAGTGCCATTGGGATGGCTTGTTCTTGGATAGGGGATGGTTTTTCGAATCCAGCGGTGTAGATACCCATCAAAAGCTCTCGCTTCAAGTCAAAGTCGTCGAATGATGAGCCGCCCGTTGCCGTGACATCCTTGAGACGAGAGTTAGGGCCATATTGACAACGTACAACTCACCTCTGTCTGTGGCCGGTCATCTTTTGGCGGAGCTTTCAAGCCTGTTCTGTAGTCCTGTTGTCTACAAACCAGTGAGCACGAGGTATATCAAGGACACAGGGAGCGACTCACGGTGAGGACATGATGGGAAAGGGGGGAAGAGAGGGAGAGGAGTGATGAGAGCGGTCGGAGGAAGGTTGACGCGCGGCCTGTTGCTTATCAGATGTTGACGGTAGTAAGAAGTCTAGGGCAAGGTGACAAGTAGTATGTAAGGGGGCTCTTGTCGCAGATATCGTATGCTCCTTTCCGTACGTGCTCAAGGACGTTTGGCCCACCGGAAATTGGGGGTCGGAGGGTGTGGTGTGGTGGCCCCGAACGCGAGGCGGAGGTTTCGTTGCTTGTCTCAATTGAGCAATGGGGCGTAGATTGCTTGCGGAATTGATTGTGCTTTGGTATGTCGATATATTTGTTGAGTTGAAGTGATTGGTGGTGTAGTTGGAGAGTGGGATTTATCGAATGCAACGTAGGAGCCGGTATACTGGAGCCATGGCAGAGTTTGATAAGCTGGCTGGTACTAACATGACGTGGCAATGTTTGAACCGGATCTCGCCACGCGAGTGCTTTTCACGCGTGTCTCTGCGAGGCTCTCTGGTGTTGGGGGTTTTGCGTTTAGGAAGTAGTCATCCAAGGGGGTTAGGTCGACTTCATCATCTCATCACCTACCTTGTACGTTCATATAAATACATAGCGTTCAACATCGCGACTGCAGGGTCAGGATCAACAATCACATTGTCACACTGCACCTCAGCCGTCATCACATGGACGCACCGTAACGGTCCTTTGGTTTACTCTGTTATTGTCCTTACAGAGGCTCGAGCGCAAAGCAGCAGCAGCAGCAGCGGCGGCGGCGGCGGCGGCGGCAACAACAGAGCAACTCTTGACACTGTGTCAGTCGATACCATAGTCTCTCAGCCAGTCTGAGCCGACTTACTTGCCATCATGGACCCCTCTATGCTGCTTCGACGAAAAGCTAGGGACACGACTCTAGATGCAGCGGCACAAGCGGAATTCAACGAGAAGAGGTGAGTTGGAAGACAGCCACAGTTGAATGATCATATCTATGGATTACAATGTTGACGGTTGAATATCCTTTATACACACTTTGTCTCTTTGCTATCCTCCTCAACGCCCATCACCATCACCGTCACTTTCACCTCCACCCATCTGCTCCACCTCCCCGCCTCTACCATGTCTCGCCTGGTCTCGCTAAACCGCCGAATGACCTATCATTCATCTCTTCCTTACGACAACCTCTCGCCAACCGTTAGACGAGTATGGATCCCCGATACAACGGAAGGCTTTGTCCCCGGTTGGATAAAGTCTCAATCGGGGGAGGAAGGCAATCCAGAAGCGACTGCAGAAGTCGTCTGCTCGACGACTGGCGATATCAGGACAGTACCACTTTACACTCTTTCACCCATGAACCCACCTCAATTCGATGGCGTCGATGATATCGCTGATTTGACTCATCTAAATGAAGCGAGTGTCGTCAGCAATCTCAAGCAGAGGTATGGTGCAGGAGGTATCTACGTGGGTTTTTGCTTTACAGAATTGGCCGGCCCACTAATCACATTCTTGTCGTCTGACGCAGACCTATTCCGGGTGAGCTGTCCGCCAATTTCTGCTTCACATCACAGCTTACACCATCCTAAGCCTCTTTCTCATCTCCATGAATCCATATCGGTCCCTGCCCATCTACACCCCGCGGATAGTCGCTCAATACAGACAAAAGCGGCGAGAGGAGAATCCACCACACATATTTGCCGTTGCAGAACGGGCATGGCAGCAGGTCGGCGAGGAGAGAGAGTCTCAGAGTATCCTAATCACGTATGCGAATCCAACACCCTAGTGCGTTTCCAGCTGATCGTTCTCAGCGGAGAGTCTGGCGCTGGAAAGACTGAAAACACCAAAAAAGTCATTCAGTACCTCGCGGCCATTGCCTCCTCGGCCTCCTCTTCCATGGCTGAGTCCTCCTCTTCCGGTCTCATAAAATCAGGATCTCAATCGCTCGCTCCGGCCATTGGTCTGCCAAGATCATCCAGTTTCAAAGGAAAAGAAGCTTCTGATATAGACCTCGCATCCGTTGCTTCGTCGAGTCTTGGGCTGTTGGAGAGGCAGATCTTACAGGCCAATCCGATCCTCGAAGCGTTTGGTAATGCTCAGACGATGAGGAACAACAACTCAAGTCGGTTCGGCAAGTTCATCAAGATCTTCTTCTCGCCTGCTGGAGCGATCGCTGGGGCCAACATCGATTGGTATCTGCTGGAAAAGAGTCGAGTGACGGCACGAGCTTCGGGTGAAAGGTGTTTCCACGTGTTCTACCAGCTACTGGCCGGGGCGAAAGAAGCGGGCCTTACAGGTGAGCCGATCCAACCTGCGTGTGACATTGAGCTCATCGTAAATTAGATAAATTGCTTCTACATGGGGCTGCTGACCAATTCGACTTCCTGAAAAAGAGTCGTCAGCAGATTGACGGTGTGGATGATTTGTCAGAATGGCGTTTGCTCAAGGTAAGGGGAACGTGGCGGAGGTCCTGACATCTCTCAGGATGCTCTGGACGTGGTAGGCTTCTCTTCGTCTGAACAATTCGAGCTGTTCCGAATCCCAGCCATCATCCTGCATATTGGCAACCTCGCGATCACTGGATCAGGATCCGATCAAGCTTTCTTCGCTCCCGAATCGCAAGCTATTGCGGACAAAGTTTGTCACCTTCTCGGTATTGACGTTTCCGAGTTCACGAAAACGGTGCTGCGTCCAAAAGTACGCGCCGGAAGGGAGTGGGTTACCCAGAGTAGAAGCAAGAAACAGGCAGAAGATGAGCTCGGCGCACTTTGCAAGTTTGTGTACGAAAAGACATTCGGGTGGATGGTGGAAAGGATCAACCGGGCCCTGGATAGACCAAGTGCTAAGGCGTGAGGGGTTGTCATACTCCGGATTCTCTTGCTGATCCTTCTGCCAGACTGTCCATCGGAGTTCTGGATATTGCTGGATTTGAGATCTTTGGTCAGTCTTGACCCGGGTATTCTGCCACAGACCTGACACCTTAGCAGAGCAAAACTCGTACGAGCAGCTCCTGATCAACTTTACCAATGAGAAGCTGCAACAGGTGCGCTGCAGATGAAAATTGGGGCTGATCACCACAGTTCTTCAACTTCCACATGTTCACGCTCGAGCAGGAGGAGTACACTCGAGAAGGAATCGAGTGGAACTTTGTCAACTTTGGCCTGGACCTTCAACCCACCATTGAGCTCATCGAGTCATCGATGCCTATCGGAATCCTCTCTTGCCTGGACGAAGAATGTATCATGCCAAAAGCAACAGATAGGTCATTCTGTGAAAAAGTTCATGATCTGTGGGAGACCCGCAAGGGCAGCGCGCCGAAACATCCTGGCGAGAGCAAATTCAAGGCTGATCGTCTGCGAGATGGATTCTTGGTGAAGCATTATGCTGGCGATGTGGAGTACAAGATAGAAGGCTGGCTGGAGAAGAACAAGGATCCAATCAACGAAGCTGTCGCTCGACTTTGCGCTGGGTCGGAAATCCCTGCCGTGGCCTCATTGTTCACTGAATATGCCGAGGACACCAGCCCGACGGGGGTGGTCAAAAAGGTCAAACGTGGAGCTTTTAGGACAGTCGGACAACGCCACAAAGAACAGCTTGGGCAACTCATGAAGCAGCTTGGAACCACTCAACCTCATTTCGTCCGGTGTATCGTGCCGAACTCTGAGAAGCGCCCTGGAAAGCTCGAAGCCAATCTCGTCTTGGATCAATTGCGCTGCAATGGTGTCCTGGAGGGAATTCGTATCGCTCGCCTGGGATACCCCAATCGACACTCTTTTGCCGAGTTTAGGTCTCGATACGAGGTCCTCACGCCTGGCGTCATCCCGCCAGGATACGTTGACGGACGCAAGGCAGCTGAGAAGATTGCCTCAGCTTTGGAGCTCGACAAGGCATTCTATAAAGTGGGAGCGACGAAGATCTTTTTCAAAGCTGGAGTGCTTGCGGAACTCGAGGAGCGACGAGATAACCTTCTCACTGATATTTTTAGACGATTCCAATCTGCCGCTCGGATGCACATTGCCCAACGACGTATTCGAAAGCTGCTCAACCGTGCTCAGGCGATCAAGACGATCCAACGGAACGCCAGAGTATATATCGCCTTGCGAGATTGGCCATGGTGGTCCCTCTACGTCAAGGTTCGACCTCTGCTTGCCGCCACCAAGGCAGACGACGAATTGGTCAAGAAGCAGGCCGAGCTTGCGATTGCAAAGGAGCGAGAGCAGCGGGAACAAGAGGAACGTAAGAGGTTGGAAGAGCTCAAGACGACGTTGGCTGCTGAAAAGGCCAAGATCGAGGACGAATTGTCTTCGGAACGGCGGATTGGCCGTGATCGCGATGAGATGCTTGCTCGATTGAAGACGAGGGAAGCGGATCTCTTGGAGAAAATCAAAGAGCTCGAAGGGGATCTCGATATCCTTGGATCCGATAGAGAGCAAGCAATCGCTTCGGCTGACAAAGCCAAAAGCAAACTGGAACGACTGCAGCTCGACTTTGACGCCATGATGGATCAAGCTAGCATGTTGGAGAAGCAGAGCACGCAGATCAGACAACGCGAAGCGGATCTGCTCAAGGAGTCGCAACAGCGGACGAGCAACCAGAGTCGACTGGAAGGTGAAAAGGATACCTTGTCTCGAGAAGTAGAGACATTGAAGCGGGAGGTGGGGCAGAAAGAGGAGGCTGTGAAGAGGTCGAGGGAGAGGAATGACCTGGCGGTGAAAGAGCTGGAAAAGAGGCTGCAGTTGGAAAAGACGAGAAAGTGAGTGGTTGCGTCCTCCCTGATCTTGGCTCATTTGAAACAGCGAGTCGTACACTTCTCAGGTGGCTACATTGACCGATGAGCTTCGGCGGTCAACTTTGCAGTATGAAGAGCTCTTGAGCACTATCAAGCGACATGAATCGACCATTGCTGCCAAGCAACGCGAATTGTCCGAAATGGAATCCAGGCAAGCAACCAATTTGAAAGCACAGGAGGCTGTCGAACAGGCCAAAGCCACCATGCAGGTGAAGATCGATGCCTTGGCTGCGGAGCTTCAAACTCGCGATACGGAACGCAGTCAACATTCGACGATCCGACAGAAACTTGAGAGGGAGATTGACGATCTCCGTCGAGTCATGGATGAAAAGTCGTCCGAGGATGTCAAGCGACGTGAAGCAGACAAGTCTCGAGAGGCTGAAATGGCCGGCCTGAGAGATCAGACAAAGTCATTACAGAAGGCCTTGGATGAGCAACGGGATAATGCACAGAATCTGGCCAATCAGCTACGAGTGGATGTCGAAGGATTGCGGACGAGTCATACAAACGCTCAGAGGGATTTGTTGAATGCTCAGAATGGACTCAAGGAGAAGGAGTCGCAACTTGAAAAGCTACAAAAGGAGATCGAGGCGGTTCACGAGAAGCGGCGTGGGATCGAAGGCGAGCTCCGGGGCGTCAGGAGTCAGGTCGATGTGGCGGAGCAACAACTCAAAGCGGCCAACAATGCAAGAGAGGTAAGTGGAAAGTGAAGAAGGCTATGATTCTGACCACACGCGTGTAGGACCTCGAGAAACGCCTCGCAGAGATGCAAGATAAATACAATGATCTTGAAGATGCGGTCCTCTTGATTGAAGACGAAAAGGCTGATTGGGCTCGACGTATGGAGTCGACTAGTCGTCAACTCGCGGAGGAATATGCCAAACGGCGTCATTTCGAATCGGAGCTGCACCAATGCCAAGTCGAGCTCGCTGCGCATCGAAATACGGCTCTGGAAGCTGAGAGGGAGTTGACAAAAGCTGCTGGAGAAATGAAATCTCGGGATGCGGAAATTGCGCTGCTTCGAAGTCGAGAGAATAAGACGATTGTGGAGCACGTTCATGTCCTGGAGCAGGCCAAGAAAGTGACAGACCGACAATTGGCCGAACAAGTCAAGGAGAATTCACGACTCAATACCTTGATGAAGAGTATCGAATCGCATCGCAACAGGATCAACGCAGACTTGGAGGACATGACGAGGCAATTCGAATTGCTGAAAGCTTCTCGAGGGCGGGAAGTCCGATCGGCAAGAGCGAGCGTGTCAAACGAAGATAAGGACTTGGATATGGCTCTGGAGGATGAGCGCAAAGCTAGGATGGCTGCGGAATCGCATGTCGTCTCGCTAGAGAAAGATCTTGCGGATCAGCGGAAACAACTCTCGACCTTGTCTTTGGGCGCTCGTGATCGATCTGGGCTGGAGACACGGCTAGCCAGGACTCAAGAGGAACTGTATCGCTTGTCGCAGGAACACGAGGATGTTTTAACGGTCAACACTCGTCTACAGAATGAGGTCAACACCT
>NW_019028971.1:0-19796 GCF_002102565.1 Kockovaella imperatae
GATTTTGTTGTATTCATTGCATGCACCTGGGCACTCAGCCCATGCATCGGCCCCGGGGAACAAAACCCTTGCAGAATCCACCTGGAGTCTACAGAAGGCATCCGGGGGAGTCGTACATACACAGTACTACGCTATGCGAGCCACTTTTGATGTGGTATTCATTGCTTTCCACAGGACTTCTAGAACCATAGGTTGGAAACTTACAACTGGCCCATGCCATTGATGACCCTTTTGGATTCCAGATTCAAAGTATCATCTCATTCAAGAGATTCTGTAGTAAGTTCCGCATGAAATCCACGTCGAGCTTAAGAAAATAAAGATCAATACTGGGGAATGGGATGTGGCGTGGCAAAATGGTTACTCACAGGGATGGGTCGCCCACTCCATATGGATGAATAGTCCCCTGCTTGACCCTCATCCCATTCTGTCTGCGGTACGACTCTATTGCCCCACTAGGGAAAGTCAACGCGTCAGCGCTGATGGGGCTCTAGGGGGACGAAAGCGTGTGACAAATTTACAATGAGGTGATGATCGTGCCCTAAGAATTCGGCGATGATCTGATAATCTCTTGTAAACGTATCCAGGGGGAAGCACTGAGGTGTGGTATCTATTCAGCGTTGATCCTTAAAAGCTAAGAAAAGATGATGCTCGACTGAGACCCACTTCGACGACTTTACCACCTGGTGGCATCCACAGCTGATGAGTCATTCCATTCCCATGAACACCGAGGTAAATCTACGACCACAAGATCATCAGCAAAAGGCTGCCCTAGCCAGCCAGCTTTGCAAAATACTGTAGCTCTAGAAACGTGTCACTCACATCGGCATCGGAGCTCATTTTGACCTGACTTTTCTTTGACAGTCCTTCCCATTTGACATAATCGATCTTTGCTTTGCCCGTTTCCTCAAAATGGGACAAGACATCCATCAGGGCATTATGCGTCTGCTCTGTAAATTTCCTATTGGAAGATTGTCTCGAGACGTAAAGGATCTTGGGGATCTTCCGAAGCGATTTGCCCAATGACGGACGGAGTAACGCCGGGATCTCTAATGAATTCAATAGCTTGGCTCGAGTCCGCTCGAAGAAGAGATGAGAGAATGGTAGGGATAATGCTGACAAGGCTTGTCGATACCAGCCTTCCACTGGCGGACTATATCGTGCGGCAGCCCATCGGTCTGCAATCACCACTGCAGTGCAACGACCGAGTTAGACCATTTGACACCCACCCAGCTGGCCGGAATCAAGGGGCTGAATACTCACCTCGACGCATTGAGACCCATAGACCTTCCTCTCTCCATTCTTCCCATTCGGCAGCCTCCACGGTAGCTTTAAATAAAGATCACACCATCAGCGACCGCCACTTTCAGATCGGGAAACACTACTCTGCTTCGACTCACTCTTCCCGTAGATATGATTGAACAAGAACGAGTTGATACCGTGAGAATCTCTCCAATCGCTGATCCAAGGTATGACCATTCGATCAAATTCTACTCCATGATGTGCCTTTCCATGTGCCCAAGTATATTCTTCGCTTCTGAATCGGCTGTCAATGGTCGTATTCAGGTACGGCTGTGGCCAGAGTGATTCGCCTAATTCTGGTCGACTTTGGTCGACAATGGGTTCGACGGCAGCTTCGAGCGCTGCCAAAGCTCCCATGAACCCTTCCCCGAAGAGGTGATAGTAGTGTGAGTAACCGGTATATTGACCGTCTTCACCCCATTGCGGATGGTCCACGAGAAGAACTATAGGAGGTCAGAAGGCAATTCGTGGGGATTGACTGAGTAATTCTTTGGACTCACGAGACGACCCTTCCAGACATATCGACTGATTCCTCTCAAACAGCAAGGGCATGTCTTCGAATGGCCTGACTTCCCAGCCGAAGGGACCGGACATCGCCCGGTCTTTGTCCGGCATATCTTCAGGCTTCTCAGCGAACAGATCTGAGGACCGTCTAAGTGAGCATGATACGACAGAGTGTATATATACTGCAGAGGGATGGACTCACAGAATGTGTCTTCGTGGAACCACAGGTTATCAAGCACGAGGAAACCTGGCAGATCTCCTAGCATAATTGTCGGCTCACTTTCCAGCCCAGTGCAGTGTGGCACAATCCTCGACGGACGGTTGGGCTTCATAGGCAAAATGTCAGTCAGTACGGAGGGAGTTTCAAGATGTTTCACTCGTATCGCTCGCTCACCACGGCATACTGCCACTTATCGCTGAGCGTCTCTAGATGTCTCGACCACTTGTCCGTATCTGAAGCGATGAGAGCGAAGAGGGAGAACATGATGATCGCGAGGCCTTGAGCAGCTCTCGTCAGCCCCTTATTGAGGCGACACAGGAACGTCTAGTGCGCTCACCAACAAGCATCAGGACCATCCGTCGGGTTTGAGTAAGCTGAACACCCGTAGTTTGGTTCGCCATCTCGGTCAATGATAGTCGTGGCATGTGGACAGGAAAGTTTGCCCTTTTGGGTGTGGTGTGATTCTTCAGTCTTTTCCGGACACGATGTCAAGAGCGAACCGTGCTCTCTCTGAGCAGCATGTACAGCCCAGCAGCTGTCGATAATCACTCCCGTCTGTTTGTCCCTCAGAAATGGCCGACGCTCAGAGATCCCTTGACGAGTTTCAAAATCGTACACAGTTCAACAAAGGAGGAGGCCGGTGGACTCGGGTGGGAAAGACTCCCTTTGAATGATCCGTTCTTTGTATACCTAAGTACTGTATGTTCACAAGGATGAACTGCATGTCGGACAAACCTAACTGATCGACGCTCCACCCTTTTTACTCTTTGCAGACATGGCGTACAATATTCGCATCTGCTCACCGTACTCCGAAAAGGTAGGTGATCGGGCGACGACGCCACACACATTTGGGCATTTGGGCGCATCTGGGCAGTGTTGTTAATTACATTCCACCGTGAAGTATTAGGCTTTTTACCTCTGCTCCAACTGCCCATAACACTCGGCGTACCATCCGTGAACTGAATACATGGCTAAAAGGGGTGTCTTGGCTACAGCTCCTACAGCACCAATGGATGCAGTTAGTACGCCAGGCAGCAGGATAGCGACCCAACCTAAAAAAAAGTTCATGATGTCTTTGAGAGGAGTGTGCATGGGAGCGAGATCATCACGGGCCAGACGATCCTTCACAGCGCAGGTACAACTTTCAGAGCATGTGGTATCTTCGCATGCATGTCGTCAGGGGGTATAGATCAACTACTACTGCGGAGGAGCCAAGGGCAAGACTGAACGCCCCTGCTGCAGCTGGCTGATGTTCTTTCATCTCCGTAAATACTGAAATGCCAGTTGCGGAGTGTGGAGGACTGAGAATCGGCGTGGGCTGGTATGATAAGCCTGGTCCGAGTTTGCCATTACTTGGCAGGTACGATCCGATGGTGGAGATGTCCTGACAGCTCACCTTATCGACCCGCATCGCATCAAAGTTGCTTCTGCAATGGCCCATACTTTGGATCCATTTGCCGAGGCGGATATTAAAGCGCGTTTGCCGGGGGCTTGTGTCGATTTCGTCACCGCTGCATCCATTTTCAATCTAATGTACATATGAACTGCCCTGGACAACCACGAAACCATACTTGAACGCCAAGTTAGGTATTGATCCTACGCCTCTGCGAGATGGCCTCGGTCAAGATATTCAGCTTGGTCGTGCGGGTGAGTTCGGCGACAGCAGGTCGACAGACAGAGCTGAAGTGCACTGTAAGACCCTCGCGAAACCCATTGCGAATACCATCAAGGCTCAAGCATCAGAGTGAGTCCCTACAAGTATAAGAGACAGAGAGCTGACTTCGTCATCAGGCATGAGTCGTTTAGACGGCTGTGCATTGGTCTGGCTCAGGTGTGGTGGACTACTGCTTGAGCGAAGGTCACACAACCTGATTGACGATTTCTAGCGCATGCACAGGACCGAAGCCAGACTTCGGATGGGTCTGCTCAACGAGTCCGCCCAGAACATCAAGCCATTGAATGATACCAGGTGGGCGGCATAGGAGCGGGAGATGAGCGCCAAGCTGACCACGACATGCTGCTCGTACACCTTCCCTTCATTCGCTCTCACCCTTACACGTTCTGGAACTTGATCCTCCCTGAACCACTTTCTCTCTGCTGCTGCCGTCACGATCTCCTCCCTAGGGCCATTCAAAACGGTGCCACGACCCTCGCCGAATCCTTTCTCTTTCTGGTCGGTGCGGGTCTCGTTGTCGGTGAATCATGGCGATCCTCACGGAAAGAAGGTAAACGGCGAGACGACGTCTCGGACCGGTTAGAAAGGCTAGAAGCGGATCTAGGGAGTATCAAAGGCTTGATAGAAGATGACGGGAAATGGAGTAAAACACTGGACGATATGAGAGAGAGGTGAGGACAGCTCTTTCTCGGTGGGTAGTGCTGATTTGCATTTACCACACAAGAAATGAGAATATCCAACGTATATTGGAGACTGTCGTTTCCAACGGATTAAAAGCTGGATGGATGTCATTAGGTCATCAGGATGGGATCGGAGACGTATTACCATTGATGACTGTTCAAAGGGGTTCAGAACAGGCTCTGCCGGGGCCAGATGGGATGTCCGCGTTGAGGATATCTACGCCTTGGCAGGCGACCGATGAGGGCGGGACGACCGGCCTAGGGGACAATAGCAGCAGACATGATAGCAGCATCAGTCCTGGTAGTAGTGTTGGCATCAGCGTCAGCGACGGTCGTATCGCTGCAAGCTCCTCATTAGATGGTAGTCAAGCTAATGAAAGGTGAGGTGCCACATCTTCGCAGAGTTGGTCGTGTTTCGTCCTGCAAATGAGCTTGGCCATCCAGCAATGACAGACCATTGTGGCATATACATGGGAGCGGCTCCATCGGCACTCGATGATACGGATCATCTTTGTATAGAGGAGAAGGCGACTGCGGCTTCTCCGAGTCTCCGCGTGTGCTGCTGCCCTGCCATTGCATAGGTATGCATTCCAGCTGATCCTCCCCGGCGATTCCCGCCTCACGGGGAATCCTGGGAAACGTTCTGGACCTTGTGAGGGGACAGGGGGGACAGGGGGGGGAGTTTTGCTGGAATTTGCATTCTTTCCATTAGAAATATGACAAGGTTAATTCGGGGGGGGGGTGGAAGTATTAGCATTTTCTGGCAAAGTATTATGATTCCCATTTTATGCTTCCGTGGAGAAAAAAGGTTTTCGAGTGCCACATTGAGTGAAAACTCCGCAGCCGGGAACGGTAAGGGCTTGTGTGGGTGTGTGTGGGCTGGGGGCGCAAGACCCGCAGAAAGCTGCTTCCTCCCAGGGCCCGCGTGTTTCTTTACGTTTTTACTTACGCTGCCTGGGTGTGTAGCTGATCATAAGCTCCCCTCTCTCTTCTCATTTCTCACCGAGCCGTCAACTCAGTCATCGTTGCTCTGTGTCTCTCTCTCTTATCAACCTTGTGTCCTTCTCTGCGCGCCATCTCTGGGAAACCGGACAGCTGCTAGCTAGATCAGACAGTGGAGACATCCAGGCATTCGTGTGTTATCTGGAGCATACGCCGCGGTTCTATAAAACAGCGTCATCCTTCGTGCAACCCAGCAACGATCGATTTCAATAAAATCCAACACACAGATTCTATTGGTGTCGAGACACAAGCTAGAGTCAAAGGCAGAATAGATCACATCGAGAGAGGTCATCCTACCAGTACACGTCATCTGTGAGTCTTTCCAGTTCTCTACCTTGTCGTCGCAGAATCACAGGATGGAAAGGGAAACGGAGGAGAAAAAAGGCGTTGCACATTCTCTTGTCGAACTTCCTCAAACGCTGACACTATATCCTGCTTTGTCGACCTTCGCTTTTGATTCCTTCTGGCGACACCTTACCTCTTCATCCCTTTATCAACCTGTGCTTCTTTGGCCTCTTCTTCGCCCCCACGTTGTTGCTGCCTCTGCTGCGTCTTCATTTCCTGCTCGCACAGTCCCCTTTGGCCGACCTTCTTATACCATGGCCGACTTCGTCAAACTGTCCATCTTCGGGACAGTGAGTGTCTCGAGTCGTGATTTGGACGTTGCTCACGCGTCTTCACAGGTCTTTGAGGTCACCACGCGATATGTAGACCTTCAACCGGTGGGCATGGGAGCTTTCGGATTGGTTTGGTGGGTTCTCGATTGGAGACTACGAGTGTCGAAATCGGCTGTGCTGACATGGCCGTCTCCGTCCCTCCCCATCCTTCATTTACTCGCCTCTGCCTCTCTATGTTGCTCCGTCTCGCTCGCAGCTCCGCCAAGGACCAGCTCTCTGGAACATCGGTTGCCGTGAAGAAAATTATGAAGCCCTTTTCCACACCCGTGCTTAGTAAACGGACGTACCGAGAGCTCAAGCTGCTAAAGCATCTTAAACACGAGAACGTGAGTGGTTTTGCGGCTCGCTATACTTGCAGAGCTCTCGTTGACCCTGCGTGTAGATCATATCACTCAGCGATATCTTCATCTCCCCGTTGGAGGACATGTGAGCTTCTCCGTTCTCCGCTTTGGCTCAAGCTCACAACGTCTAGTTATTTTGTCACTGAACTGTTGGGAACCGATCTCCATCGTCTACTCACCTCCCGACCCCTTGAAAAGCAATTCATCCAGTACTTCCTGTATCAGATCCTGAGAGGATTAAAATACGTTCACTCGGCGGGTGTCATCCATCGAGATCTGAAGCCGTCCAATATTCTGGTCAACGAGAACTGCGATTTGAAGGTGAGCCGCTCAGTTCTTTCTTGCCGTTTGGTCTCGACTCACAAGTCATCTAGATCTGTGACTTTGGTCTTGCTCGTATTCAAGACCCTCAAATGACAGGATACGTGTCTACTCGATACTACCGTGCGCCTGAGATCATGTTGACATGGCAAAAGTATGATGTTGCGGGTGGGTCACATTGCCTTTTCCACGCACACACTTGCTGACGCTGCGCAGTGGACATCTGGAGCACAGGATGTATCTTCGCTGAGATGCTGGAGGGAAAACCACTATTCCCTGGAAAGGACCGTAAGTGGCTTTGCCCGGCATCGTCGATCAAGCTGATGATGGTCTAGACGTGAACCAGTTCTCTATTATCACAGAGCTCCTCGGAACCCCGCCAGACGACGTAATCAAGACTATTGCCAGTGAAAACGTGGGGGACATCGTCGCTATTCTAAGCGTTTCTGACCCCTCTCTTCTAGACACTTCGATTCGTTCAGAGCTTGCCGAAACGTGAAAAAGTGCCATTCGCCACCAAATTCGCCAATGCGGATCCTTTGTGTAAGTGGTCATTCAAACGACCAGCATTCAGTGCTTACACTACGCTAGCCCTCGATTTGCTGGAGAAGATGCTGGTATTCGACCCGCGCACCCGTATCTCCGCGGCGGAAGGCTTGGCTCACGAGTACCTTGCACCATACCACGACCCGACAGACGAGCCGGTCGCCGCTGAAGTCTTTGACTGGAGTTTCAATGACGCCGACCTGCCAGTAGACACATGGAAGGTCATGATGTACAGTGAAATCTTGGGTAAGTCAGGTGTCGTTGCTGTCATGCGATCGGCTCACACCCTCTGCAGACTTCCACAACCTCGGAGATATCACTCAGAACGAAGCCGAGGGACCGATCACCGGAGAAGTAGCACCGACATCATGAGTTTTGGATTCGACTTGATCTCTGGGCTGCTCTCCTCTCTGGGCTACGATGGACATTCTCTCTCTCTCTCTCTTCACCGACCCTTATTTTCATTCAATCGTCCGTTTCCCCTCTTCTCATGTTCTTCATTTATCCTCTTGCAACGACATGCTTCGTCCCCTACCTACCAACGCCATGCACCTTACGCCGTTTCCTCTCAAGGCCCTGCTGTCCCGTGATTTCCGGCTTCATTGGCTGTTTTGTTTCTCTCTTTTATTCTTCATCAACCTTGCCCTACACTTCTCGTGCCCTAATCAAACAGGGCCGTGGAGTTCCGAAGGGAGCAAGTGATTCAAATTTTCCCCTCTTAATTATCCTCTCCCAACACTCGACTTCCAGCCTATAGACATACTTTATCTTCCCCTTTCTTGTTCTTCTACATCGACGTTACGGGGGCCAGAGCTGAGAATGACATGCTGGAGGATTTGAAGAGCCGAACCAACCCAGGAGGAGTCAAACAGAAACAAGCACACAGCCATTGGGTGCATGTAGATGAAGAAGAAGACTTGCTACCCCGTGGTATGTATGAATACACGCGCATACTTGCATGAATCGTTTCACCTCTGCACGCGTGCAAGCGCGACACAGCGCGACTCGCTTAGGCTGGATGCATGCTTTCTCCTTAGAGATAGCGGTACAAATCAGGCACTCTCCCCTGAGTTGGGACCCCAAATGTGCTGTTGACTTTCAGCATGAGAGAAGTATGTTGAGAGTGGATCAAAGTCCAGAGACTGATTGAGAGGTGCGATGGGCCTTCCTGTGTGTGACTTCTGACGGTAAATCATTGGAAAGGAATGAACATGCATGATTTTAATAGCCCGTAAACCCCATCGGATTCCCTACGATTTGAGCGCCATTTTCTCAGCGTCAAGCTTGTACCTGGGCGGGCAAGCCGCATTGTCGTCTGATCAAGGTCGAGTCTTGGCCCTGATATTGTCCAGTATAAGTTCCTGGAAACAATGTTAGCTGCGAATCACACGAAGGAACACTGTCAAGGAGAACGCACTTTGTAGCTTGTCACGTCGCCCATGTACTTGGTGACTTTGCCCTCGGCACATACCCAGAGCTGAAAGGCAACGGTGAGCAATAGTCTATCAGCGTTTTTTTTTTTTGGTCATGGCTCATTCACCTGATTCGAGGTATTGGTGATGAATCGCTCGTCGTGACTGGACATTATGAATTCAGCCTGAGCCCCGATGAAGAGAAAAACGAGTGCCGTCACGATCTCACCTGATACTGATGACACCTCCCTTGTATACTTTGATGGCTTCGATAAGCGCATCCATCCCCTCAATATCCAAATGATTGGATGGCTAGATGGAGAATCAGCCCCTGTGCTGGAGAAACGGACGGGGCCGCATCGGGACCTACCTCATCTAACAACAAGATGTGAGGTCTAAGCATACTGAGAACGGCAAAGGCCACTCTACTCTTCTGACCTCCAGATAACGTTCCAATCTTTTGGAGACCCGTCAAACCAGTGATTCCGAATGAACCGAGGTGAGATCTATACTCCTGCTCAACTTTACCAGGGAATCGATTTTGCAAGAATCCGACTGGCGTGGCGTTGAGATCCAATTGATCAATGTGATGCTGGGTAAAGTAGGCGATACGACATCGATTGTTGTGATTCGCCGTTCCGTTCAAAGGCTGAACAGATCCAATGAGCAACTTGATGAGAGTCGATTTTCCAGCTCCGTTCGGTCCGATAATGGCTATCCGAGAATCCAAATTGATATCGATATTGACGTTGCGGAGAATAATCTTCTCCTTGGTGTATCCGAAAGTCGCTTCGTCCAATTGCAGCAGTGGCGGTGAAAGCTTCTCAGGGTCAGGGAACTTGAAGCTTTCTGAGTCATCCTCCTCCGGTGGCTCAAGAACTGGAAGTTTTTCAAGAATCTTGATACGGGACTGAGCTTGGGGAGCTAGGGGGCATGTGTCAGCAGGAACCCGGTTCCCCGGTTTAAAAAACAACCGCACCTCGGTTGGCATTGTACCTCCATCGATCAATATACGCCTGAAGATGTTGACGATACTGCATCTGGGATTCATACTCCTTCCGTTGGTTCTTCGCTCGCTCCGTTTTGGTTGCGTAAAACTGAGTAAAGTTGCCCTTGAAGTAATCGAGTCGTTGCGAGTGTTGATGAATGATATCGGTAGCGACGTGATCGAGGAAAGCTCGATCGTGAGACCTATGACGACAAGTCAGCAATCGTCAGGACGAGCGAAGCGTCGACTCACACGACGAGCAGTGTACTTGGCCAGGTCTGGAGATAGTCTTCAAGCCATGCAATAGCATTGAGATCCAACATGTTGGACGGCTCATCCAACATGAGCAGCTGCAACAATCGTCAGCAATGGCTCTACACTGTGATGAGATCACTCGCGTCAGGCTTGACAAACAAGGCTCTCGCAAGTGCCAATCGCATTCTCCAACCACCACTGAAGCTCCTCGTCGGAAGCTTCTGGTCGGCATCCGAGAACCCTAGACCAGCCAACAGTAATCCAGCTCGAGCAGGACCAGTCTCAGCTTCGATATCCACAAGCTTCTTCTGCACTTCGCCGAGCCGGAGAGACAGCTCATCCTTTTCTGCGTCCTTGGTTTTGGTATCTGCTGCAGCTGCTTCAACAGCATCTGCACCGTCGCCATTGGGTTGCATGACTGGTCTTTTCTCCAAGGCTTCGAGTTGTGCGTTGAGCTCAGCCTCTTCTTGCGTCAATTTGTGTCGCCAGACATCGGCTTGAAGCACAGAGTCGAGTGCAGAGGTATCGTCTCCAACGATTTCTTGCTCGACATACCTGGATCTTGTCAGCTATGCCAACGAACTCCAGATGGTTGAGGAGCTCACAGTACCGAAATATGCGTCGGGATCGGAACCTCTCTTAGTGCCATGTGCCTTAGGAGAGTCGATTTTCCAACACCGTTTCGTCCGATCAATCTGGGTGGTAAATTAGCCATGACAACGCCAATGCTGAAGAGATGACTAACCCGTAACGTCTGCCGTAAGCCATGGTGAGGTTCGCTCCAGACCTGCATCATAGTGTCAGCCTTTGACATCTTTCCGCCGGCCATATCACTCACAAAATTTTGTTCGACGCAAATGACACATCGATATTTGACAGCTGAATATCCTTCGATTTTCCCTTGGCAGCGCCTGTCAAGTCGAGCGGGTTGACCTTCATAAACATTTCCTCGTAGGTCTGTTGTTTCTTCTGCATGTCGATGAGCTTTGAGCCTTGATACAGGTCCCGCTTGGATCGTTTCTCAATCTTAGCCTTGAGTTTGGCTTCGGCTTTGGCCAATTTCGCCAGATCCACTCGGGAAGCTTGACCTTTTGTATTGGACTCGAGATCGACAGCACCCGTCATAGCGATTGTCGCAGACATTTTCTGAGTCCTCATTTCGATGGCTTTGTCCAAACGGGCAACCGCAGTGGATTTACGAACTCTTTTATGTGATTGCGATTCGAGGTAGGTCACCAGGCGGGCCATACTAGGGTCGGAGCAAAATGAGTCAAGCTATGACATGATATTGTTCAGAACCAGAGCACTCACAATGACTCCAGAGCTTTCGAGTCTGAGGTCGAAGGCCCACCTTGCAGCATACCTCTAGTCATATCGAGAATGTCCTCCACTTCTTCATCTTCATCATCGACTAGTCCGGCGATGTAGGAAACGACCACATCGTCGGTTCGGGGGAATGTCCGGCGCTGAGTGGCCACATATCAGCACTGATTCTTTCGGTATCAAGTGACTCACGATGTCCGTCGCGACCTGTGCCATGATGTTTGCTACCTCCTTATGGTCCAAAGCAAGAGTGCAAGAACAGTCAGAGTGACAAATGAGAAGCGAATTTGGGTATTTCGTGGTCTAGCCATATTTCTTTCGGATCCGAGAATTCAAGCTGGACGATGATTAGACGTCACGGGCGTCTTCAACCGGCACCTCAGTCGTTGAAAGTGCTCATCTGGAGCCTGAGGTCGCTGGAAGCAAGATGGCGGCCCTATCCAGGCTTCAAGCCCGGATAAAGGAGAATTTTCACGTGAGTTGGCCCTCTACATTTCCTCTTGAGCTGCTGAGATCAAATCTTGAATCAGGAGACGACCCGTGATATCTCCCTCCTCACAACTGGATCCACGTCGTCCTCCGCCAAGTACTTTGATACAGCTACGTCTGATGAGAAGATCAAAGAGATCTCCAAGCTGTTGGATAGCCGGATCGAACAAGAGAAGCTGGAGGGTATGAAGAGGATCATTGCAGGAATGAGCAAAGGCAGAGACATGGAGAGCTTCTTTGCTGTTGTGGTGAAGAATGTGGGGTCGACAAGTATAGAGATCAAGAAGTTGGTCTACATCTACCTCTTGAGATTGTGAGTCCGAGAGAAACAATCGAAGGAAGCCGTCTTGGCTGAGCTGCGTCGCGTACTTAGTGCATCGACCAATTCGGATCTCTTGCTCTTATCGATCAATACGTTTCAGAAGGATCTCTCAGACTCGTCACCATTGATCAGGTCCATGTCATTGCGTGTCTTGACGTCCATTCGTGTTCCGGTCATTCAAGGTCAGTTTGCAGCCGCGGTCGAAGCTGCGGTCGAAGCTCAAGCTGACCTTGATTAGGTATCGTCATGCTCGGTTTGAAAAAGTTAGTCAATGATCGAAATCCCTGGGTCCGAAAGACAGTCGCAGGCGGTCTAGCGAAAGTTTACAGGTGAGATGAGAGTCGAGGACCAGCTTATCAGATGTAGCATCGATCCGAGCTCTCTAAATCAACTCATTCCTCTCCTTCAATCTCTCCTGTCTTCTCACTCTCCCCTGACTCTCGGTGCCACGCTCAATGCCTTTCTGGTAATATGTCCTGATCAACTGGATCTCTTACATCCTTATTATCGGCATATATGCCGTCTCCTGGTTGACGCCGATGAATGGGGACAGGTGGTGGCTTTACAACTTCTGACACGATACGCGAGAACCATGTTGGAGAAGCCAGAGGGAGCGGGCTCGACTCCTCCACCTCGAGCTCAATCCTCCACAAAAGCCGACCCGAAGCAGGACGAGAGCGACGATGAGTTTGCAGGCATCGACTTGGACCTTGCTATGCTCCTACACTGTTCGAAGCCATTATTCCAGTCCCGAAATCCCGCCGTCGTCCTAGGTACAGCTATCATGTACTATCATCTCGCACCTTCCGGCCACGCGTCAATCGGGCAAGAGAACCTCGTTTCACCACTACTCAAACTCGCCTCGACTGCAGAGGATGAATCGGCTTTGATGGCCTGGCAGGTCATTGGCGCTATAGTGGAGGAGCGACCGGTGAGTCGAATGACAACTGAGTCGTGGCTGATCCATTGTTAGTGGCTATTTGCCGATCGGTTCAGCTCATTCTTCCTGCATTCATCCGAGTCGAGCCAAGTGCAGATCGCCAAATTGAAAGCATTGGCGACTCTAGTCTCTGCTACAAACGTCAAGGCCTTTTTGAGGGAATGCAAGGTAAGTAACAGATCGACAGTCTTATCTCATACAGCCAGCAATACACCCGGTTCCCAAACGACCAAGTCGCTGAAGAGGCTGTCCGTGCGATCGGTCACGGCATCCAAACACAACAAGAAGCTAAGACAGCAGGACTGAACCTTCTCATGAAGCTGTTGAAGTCACCACGAGGTGAGTCTGCTCAATATACGGCGGCCAGAGGAGGTGGCTAATCTCACCGTAGACGCCCTTGTCGCACAGGCCGTCATTGCTCTGAAATCCGTCATTCTAGCCTTGCCCGCCAGTACATTTTCCACAGAAACAGGCACCAATCCTCGGCGACTCGTAGCGCGTCTGGCCAAAGGACTTGATGCGATCACTCACGCTCGAGCGCGTGCCAGCGTTTTCTGGCTCGTTGGTCAATTTGCAGCTTCTGAGGAGACTGCAGAGGGCGGTCTTGGCTGGGACGGTGTAGCACCTTGGGTACCGGACGTACTACGTAAAGGGGTCAAGGGCTTTACCGAAGAAGTGAGCTTCAGCCCTTTAGACCGACTCGAGCTCACGATCTGACAGTCTGAAATTGTCAAATTGCAAATCCTAACGCTCGCCGCCAAAGTCCTCGCTCTCTGCCCCTCGACGGCAAAGTTGCAGCTATTGAGTCAATACCTCTTCATGCTGGCTCGCTACGACGCAAGCTATGATGTCCGAGATCGCTCGAGATTTCTGCATGCTTTGCTTCGTGGTGTGAGGGCGGAACAAAAGTCTTTGAAGGCGGAATCGAGCACCGATGAATCAGAAGAGGACGAGGATGATGACCTTGGCGGTGTCATCTTGCGTCGAGAGCAGGTCAGGTTGGTCTTATTGGACAGACCGAATACTGCAAAGGAGGTATCTGCCGCGGGTGAGCATCTCGTGCCTTGAGAAGCGATTCCGAGGCTGACCTCAATTGCAGGCACGAGCGAATATGAAGTCGGGTCCATGTCCCGTATCATCCACAAGAAGCTCTCCGGCTATGAGCCTGTACCAGAGTGGACGGACGATCCGACTGATTATTCTCTCCGGGAATCGCAAGTTGAACACAACAAACCTGTACCATCTAGCTTTGCGAATCACCCACCTACACCCGTACAGCCCGCTGCGAATCACAAGGAGGTGTCTGGTGGGGCTCAGCCTCCACCTGTACCTATCCCTCAACATCTCTCTTCATCCTTTGCCTCTATCACGCGATCAAGCACGAATTCTTCGCCGTCTGGGTCACTCCCGATGCATACGAGTACTCGAGGTGCAAAATTCAAGGATCTAGACAAGTTCCTCGATAGTGAGAGTGAGACGGAGGAGGACGAAGACGAGGACAATGATAGTGAGGATGATAGGTGAGGCAAAACTTGAGAAACGCATCGCGTTCGATAGGCTGAAACGTGCTGTCTAGCGATACATCACGGCACGCTCCTGTCACGGCTCCGCCGCGCAGTGCGATCGTACCGGAGTACGATGAGAGTGCTGATGAAACGGATGAGGAGGAAGAGGAGGAATTAGAGTCGTCAAGTGACGATGAACTATCTCACACGGCGGAGACTCGTCCCTTGTGGGGTCAGACATGATAAAAGAATGCATCGTCTGATTTTGAAATGTCGTCTTGGCAAAGTGGATCGTGAAGCAGATGCAGCATGAGATGACCGATAGACCGAAAAGTGATTTACCGGGTCAGATTTCGGAAGCGAAGGCGATTTTCTCATTCCTCGATATATACACTCAATTCCATCCTTCATTTTTTTGGCATAGCACCGGCTGCAATCCTCTAGTAGGGATGAATGACAAGCTGAGTCATGTCGTCGTCTCCGCCTCACGATGAACGGTCAACACCACCACGCTTGGATACCAATCTCCCCCATCGGCTCACCAATGACTCTCGTGGGTACTCTGAAAAGCAGCTGCCTTCGTCCGCCGCGACCACCGCTACGAACCATCGATCTTTGAGAGACCCTTTGCACATTGGAAAGGATCTTATACATCGGCGGAGAGCGATTCTATCGGAGGGAGTCCACAAGAAGAAGATTGTAAAGTTACCGTGGTTGCGAAAACCTAGAGAAGGGAACGATGGGAAATGGTTAAGGGAAGAGGATGAAGCGACGGAATGGTTGAGCTTGTTCTATGGCAAGTCTTTCATGATCTCCATTGATCCAGGCGTTCTGATGTCGGACCTTCCCCCCCCCCCAAAGATCTTGTTGTCGTTGCTGTTCTCACCGTCTTCTCTTCCACGCACGAAATCAGGACACCAGATGCCATCAGTGTTTTCCTCTCGTGAGTTTTGGACAAGTGTCGCGGGCATGCCTCTAGCGCTGACGAGCACCTCTCAATAGGTACTTTGTGATTATTCACTGGGTGTGGACCTCCCAGACGACCTATGATATCCAATATCAAGCGGACGATATCTATCATCGTTTCGTCAAATCACTCCAGATTGCCGTCTTCGTTTACATCGGGTCAGGGAGTGGGAAATGGAATCCAGGATCCATTCAGGATCCAAGCTCTATGCCGGGGATATCGAATGAGGAGTCTATCGCTCATTGTGAGTCAGCTCCGGTCATGGGTTCACTCGTTCTGACTTTCGTCAAATTAGCTCAAGCTCTGGAAAGCTTCACAACCGTAGGCAGTGCGTACGCTGCGTCTAGATTCCTCATGTGTGTCCAGTACTTGGTCTGTGAGTCACAGTGATTGTGTATGTTGAGCCCTGTTTGCTAAACTGTCCAGGCTGGCTGTTAGGCCGTCGATTGAGAAGGCCACTGGCTTCGGTCTACATCTCCATAGGGACGTTCTTTGCATCTTGCATATTGATTGTGGCAGCTGTGACCCTCCCTTCAACATCACCATCGCATGTGAAAGCGAAAGTGAGCAAGGGGATCCGTCAACTTTGAACTCATCACCCGTGCCAGATCTGTCTGCTGTACGCTTCCATCCTACTGGAGCTGCTGTCCATTCGGGTCAAGATCTATCTCAAGCAGCACGGAAACATTGACAGTGGAAATGTTGCTGAGAGATACGGTGCTTTTACCTTGATCATCTTGTAAGGTGACGAGTGTACACACTCGTCTTTCTGAGATCAACCGAGAGATGCTGACTTGAGCTCAGAGGTGAAGGTTTCATATCGATCATTCGCGCCATGAACGATACGATCACGAGCATCAGTGCAAAGGTCTCCGTCACTTATGCTCAATTGGTACTGGGTGAGCCAGGCACAATTTGTTTTTTGTCCACGATATACACTATGGTGCTGATATACTCCACAGCCATCTTCATCCTCGTCATGCTTTGGCACATCCTGTTTGGTCGATTCGACAAGTCCGACAAGGTATCGCCCGTTCGAGCGCTACTATGGGAAGGTGTTCATTTCCCGCTTCACTTTGCCCTGTTATTGCTGCTGGCAGCGATGGTCAATACTGTCATCGACTTGTCAGTGTACAACGGCGTCCAAGCAGTTATCAATTCGGTGGGTACGAGTGGAACTGCTCAAATGTCTAAGGTTGACCATGATCTAGTACCTAGACGTCACGAGCTACATTGCGAATGGTACGGAAGTCCCGGAATCTCTCCAAACGTACACCGAAAGTCTCCTCGGTCGACTTCCCCTTGAGCCGCCGTAAGTTCTTTTTGAACCCCCCCTACGCGATACTGGGATTCACCTTGAGGCAGGTATGAAACACATTATCATATTTTGATGAACCTTTCAGAGAGTCAAGATCCAGCCAGTGAGTCTCTTTAAAGCCTTTGTGTGAGGCGGACTTGATCGTATTCCTCAGTTGACGGCACAATCCTGAGCGATCAATACTTTGGACAGATCGTTGTTGTGACGTTTGAGGTGGGTAGCCTTCACTGGACGATCACTCGGAACAGTATCTAACCTATCACCTCCAGAGCTACGGGGTGGAACCCTCCGAAGAGGCAGAAGACACTTACAATCAGCTCTACTCCCTCAACACTAGCCATACTGGACCGGATCTGATTGAACGTCAGCAGGAGAGTGCGGATCTCGTCATCAATCTGTCAACGATCATCGCCGAAGCTTCCCTGAGTGGTATTACCTGGTTGTTCCCATCAGCAGTAAGCCTGGACATCACGGATCCATTTTTTGATCGCTGATCTTGCGTCCAAGGGCATCGTACTGATATGTGCAACGATCCGATCGACCCTGTGGTACAGATTCGAAGGCATCGGACACTGGATTGTTCACTCTCTACAGTTTGGCACTGGAGTCATCTTGTGTCTCATGACACTGTTGGACATTGGCCCTGAGACTATCAATGTAACTGCGGATGACATATTGGCCGGTACAGCCCCCATATATCAGCTATTAGGGACTCAGACACCATTAATCATCATCGCCGCCGCGTTCTTCATACAGACCTTCGTGACCTTGTTCATACTGGACATCGTGAATCGACTGAAGGGCGGAGTGTTTGATCAGAGGACCAGGACACAGCGAGAAGAGGATGCGGAGGGGGAAGGGGAGGGGGAAGGGGAGGGAGGAGAGCGGGAGCATCACGAGCGACATGATGCAACTCATTTGAATGGTGCCTCGGGGACACATGATAATTCAGGGGAGGACATTGAGCGCGTCAAGTTGGCTTAGGATGGCCAGGGTAGATAGAACGATTTCTGATGACTTTTCACGATCTGGACATTGGTATTGCGTGTCATCTGTAATGCATTATGCAGTGCTGCATGCTTCGCACTAGCTCGTCGCTTGAGCCCCTAGTCGGAATATAAACATGCGTAATGTGGAAATCTGTATGAATCGTGCCGTGGACCCGCCCGCATCTACACGGGAAATCGTCCATGGCCAGGCCTAATGACCCAACTTTTCTTTGAGGTATTGAACGACATCTGTCATTTTCACTTCCTCTCCCTTGACATCCCCATCTCCAGACTTGTTGGCTTCTTTGCCCAGTTGCGCCTTGATACGTACTGTACCTGCTGCCAATTCTTTCGGCGCAAGGATAGCCACGAAGGGGATCTGCTCTGAATCGACCAAGGATAATTGAGCTCGATCTTTCGCATTGACTTTAAACATGTATTCGGCCTGATGACGAGCGGACGCTCGCAGATCAGCAATCACGCACCAGGACTATGCAAACGACCAGATCGGACCTACCTTGATGCCGTTATCCCTCAATGTCTTGGCGAGAGCCATTCTCTCTTTTAGCAATCCCTCTTTCCCAAAGTTCATGACGAATACTTCCGTTTCTTTCCCTCTCAGCTTCTCTTCTTTTCCTCTTCGTTTCGATTCCAGGATACTGTAGACCCGCTCTACACCTATACTGACACCTACACAGGGTACAGGGTCTGTCTTGCCACTTCCGGCAGATTGAGCAAACATGCCGACAAGATTATCGTATCGACCTCCTCCGGCGATCGAACCGACGCCGACGGCTGTCTCGTCCACCGCGTCCTCCTCAGCACCCTGAGCCTTGGTAGATTTGGGCTTCTTCGCAGGTGTTTTCGATGTCGAGGATGTAATTGAGTCGGTGGGTGGGACTGATGGGATGGGAGACACAGATGGAGGAGCTGAACCCTCGGTGATGGCTTCGTAGATAATGCCGGTATAGTAGTCGAGTCCACGAGCAAGAGACATGTCAAAGCTCATCTATGTAGCAGAATAGTTAGCGATGGATCGGTTGGACAACAGAATGAACCCTCTTACCTTGTTGTACACACCCAAAATCTCAAGATACTCAAACAGTATCCGCATGTCCTGCAGACCCTCTTTCGCCGATTTGACGCCTGTCAACCCCTCGTCCTTTTCAAGTTTCTCCAAAAGGTCATATCCTGGTCCTTTCAACCCGACATATTCTCCTATCTTGTCTGCTACTTTCCCGTCCAAGCCCTTTTCTTCAGTCATCTCCTTACGAACTTCACTCCATGGTGCCTTCATTGACGATGAGCGAAAATTAAAGGTAGACAATTCTCCCTCACCTTGTCAAGCTTGTCAACTGCACTGGATATACTCCTCGTCTTGTCTGCCGGCACACCGGCAAGCTCGAATATCCCATCCAGAATTTTTCGGTGATTAATCTTGACGGTGTATTCGCCGATTTCCAAAGCAGTAAGACATTCACAGACGATGGCGAGGATTTCAGCATCTGGCACCATGGGGTCGGATGGGCCAGCGATGTCGAAATCCTACAAAAGGTGAGCTGATTCCTATGTGCTCTTGACAGCGAGCTCACGCATTGGTAAAACTCTCTCATTCTTCCTTTGGACATGACGGGTTGATCTCGACGGTAGACTTTAGCAATGTGATATCGTTTCATCGATTGGATCCCATTCATCGCGAGGTATCTTGCAAAGGGCACCTGATTTGTCAAGTGAGCTGGACGCTACAGTGTAAAGGAGTCTGCGAAAATCACCGTCAAATCGTACCTCAAACTGCAGAGCTCTCCTCCTTGATCTTGCAGATCGTAAATCAGTTTCGAATCCTCTCCGTATTTTCCCGCCAGAATCTCTCTCAGCTCAAAGACCGGTGTGTCGATAGTACTGCCGCCATATTTCACAAAGATACCTTCAAGCGTGTTGAAGATCTTCTTCCTCAAAAGCGCAGCTTCGGGTTTGTGATCTATCGTACCCTTTGGTGTCTTGAGTACGAAACCTTGTCCTTGGC
>NW_019028974.1:0-10818 GCF_002102565.1 Kockovaella imperatae
ATGTGAGAGAATTTGAGCCCGAGATTCCAGAGGTGGAATCATTTGGCGTTTGTCATTGAGATCTTCCGGCGCCGGCCCATTTTCTTCAAAATACTCGTTCCTCTCTGAAGAATGTATAAATAGTAAAATGACATCAGGTTGTGAGTCACAACGACCGACCCAGCCTCACGAGGACCCTCCAGATCTCAGGCCATATGCATGATATGATACCCCGGACAAGACTAATTGACGCCGCTGATGGACAGGGTACGGCATGTTTCCAGCCAAAGAAAATTGGCCCCCCCGAGACGGGACGGTGTGGCGGTGGCGATAATGTGCGAAATCGAAGTCACGATGTACCAAAGGCTATCTCAAACATTGCATTAATAATAAAAGATCCTGTACAAGATGATTGCGTTTCAGAGATCACTAAACATCTCACGCTCTCCTCTCTCTCGCCCTGTCGAGCCCTGCCAGACTCGTCTCGCCTACTAAATCTGCAATCTCCCTCGTCAGCTCTTCCAAACCACTCGCGACATAGGTCATCGCCACCGTTGTCGCTGCGAAAATGGACATTTGCTCATCCTGCGAGGATATTCAGCTTTGAGCCTTGGCAAGATAAATGGGGGCTCAAACTTACATGACATAGATTCCATGTCAATTTTTGGCCCAAAGCCGCCAATGCCTGATCTTCTTCCCTTTGCTCAAAGTTCGGCTCTGAATCACCTTTCCAAGCGTTGGTGCGGGTTCCATCGGAAGACTGTGAATGGTACACTAGACGTTCAAGGATCGATGTGTTGACGGGAAGAGGTCTGCCTGCCTCCAAGCTAGAATGTAAGAGGTAGAAATGGTGTAAGGAGTCGGCGATCTGGGCGAATCAGCACGAGAGCTACGTGGGACACTCACGAAATCAGGGTTCATCAGATTGGTTCTCTCCAACCGTCTGGCCCACTGAGGCTTCAGACGAGCGTGGGCGAACCCGAGAAGAGCAAGTGCGTTGAGAAGACCTAATTGTGCTCTGAATATGGCTTGTGCTTCTGAATCTAAAGATGGCTCCGTCCCAACTCCGCATCGCTTCTGCCATATCCGCACACCAGTCCAGATCACCTTTACCATCAACGAACATGTCTGCCATACGAGGGTCCCACGCTCTCATGGCGGACAGCAGATCCAGCTGAGGTGGACCATGAGTGGACTTCATTCTCAAGAGAGATGTCGCGTTCCGGAGGGCCAGCTTCGGCAAGGGGTCAAGGAACGGTCGGATGTCCTGTAAGATGATCTGTATAAGAAGTCCCGATGCGTATGAGGAGAGATTGGAATCTCGAAACAGATGAGATAAGATGTCGGTCTGAGAGGGCGGATCACATGGAGGGACTTCGAGCTGAGAGAAAGGTGAATATGACGCCAGTTGATCCAGTCTGAGGTCGATTTCGGCTAGTGTCAGACTGGAGACTCTAGAGGTTGTCTGGGGATGATGGTGATCAGTCGTGCTGTCTTTATTCGCGGCTTCGTCTCACCCTCTCTTTGCAGACCCGCTGCACCTCCAAGCCCAAACAGCCACTTCCACCGCCTGGACTACCAGCAGAGTCCCATCTTGACAGTCCTTTGATGCGTAGTATCCTCTCCAGCTCACATGCAAGCTTCATCTCTTTCATTCCGTATCGTCTCCTGCAGCCTTCATGCGGAAACAAGATTCGAAGGACATGCTTGCCCGAACCAGGGGGTAACGGTCGGTCCAAATGATTCAGCCATGAAGTGAAGATGTCCGCCGGAGTGAACGTGCGGTTTTCACGGGAGCGAGCTTGGGGAGGATGGCTCAGACGATAGATGAGTTTGGCGAAGCTTAAGACGGCACGAGTCAATGGGCTTCACGGAATTCCCTTGAGAACCTTGACTCACCTCTCGAAAGTGATGTCCATGATGAGCGCTTTACACGGGTTGACACTCTAGCGAACGACAGAAACACAGAGACTGGCAAACAGAATATGGCCATGATCCAAGACTTCCAGTCAACAGGGCGTCATGACCGCCGCCCTACGGTACACCTGCCTTTGCTGACATTATTGGATGAATTCATACAGCTGCCAAAACCGAAATTCAATGTTCGGACGCGTCTTTGACATTCTGAAACGTGGTGCCCCGCGCCTCTCATGTGTGGCGGTGGCAATCTGCCTCATCTACCTATGGTGTGAACGGTGATGGTGTTTGCTCACATGCATGGCACTGATGGACACAAAGGAGCGGTGCCATCAGACACGGGGACCGATGCGCTTCAGCTACCAAGTCAGTCAAACCCTTACGAGGCCCAGATCTTGATAAAGGAATGAGACTTAGCCTGGTGGGACCGCAAGCACGGGTTCAAAGGTAGAATTGTTCGGCAATAGGGGCATATCTGTAGTGGTCTTGGCACTCACGCAGGTCTAAAAGAGAGCTTGGAGGCTGTTTCCTGTGCTTTCAGTAACATATCGTGCAATTTCATACTCCAGCCGATCCCCTCGTTCAAGGTACCGACAATCATCATGATGTATGTTGAATTAATTTTCCAGATCTCACTTTGCCTTTCGAGTGAGTTTATATCTCACGGAGCGCGTTCGCAACAGAATGACTGATTAGGAAAGTTGCAAGCGGTGTCTCAGCTGTGCCAATACCCCAGACTGGAGGACCTGACGCCGTCCATGCCACCATCATGGGGCGATTCCACCGAGCTCTGTGGCCGATTGACGGGCCCACCTGCAAGGATATCAAGCAAAGTGAGTGGATTGGGTATTCCCTCCTCAATACAGTGGGCGTTGATATCTACCTGGTTGATTCAGCATCCGTACCAGATTGTTTCTTGGCAGCTAGTGAGTCGGCCTTTAGATCAAAGTAGCCCTCTTATCATTTGGGATAACCTCCTATTCTAGCACTTTGTGTCCTGGCGGATCGCGCTCCTCATTGGCTGCAGTCCGCTGTCAGAAAAGTCGACCCAGAGGATGCGGACGATGGCAGTACAGTCGATACGGCAGAATTCAACATCTTCAAGTACAGGGAGCCTGAAGCGATTGAGCGGTCATCTACCGGAGCGAATCAAATGATGATAGATCAGACTTCCGACCATGTATGGACAAGAATGAATTACGCAGACGATATCATGGGTGAAGAGACTGACGGTAAAGCCACATATGAATCGACAGATATGATTCCCACATGGTCAGTCTTAGTGATACTCGATGACTGACGTCCTGTGTCGAGCTGACATCAAATCAAGGTGGGTACCAGGCTTCCAGAACGCCGCTCAGAAAATGTTTGGAGACGATTTCCTCCAAGGAGGTTACACCCTCGAAGCACTGGCAATGCTAACGAACCGAATCACGATCGACATTAGTGGTGGGACTCAGGATGAATATTGCGAGTGTTCAAGATCGGGGTAGCCTGTGCGTACTGACATCAGTGAACAGACGATATCTTCAAGAAAGCCAGTTACACCCCTGTCACGCTCGGTACAGTGGACGATCCCGGTAAATTGGTCGGAAACCACGCCTACGCTGTCCTGTCAGCTCAAATGGATGATGATGACGAGACGTGAGTCCAGTTAAGTATACCCCAAGCCCCCACGACCTGATGTGCGTGACATTGCTCGTAGTGTCACTCTCCACAATCCCTGGGGCAAGACAGACACGTACAAGTTGAAAGACATCTTCAACGATATTGCCCATGTCACGCACCTGAAAAACTGGGACATATTGAAGCCAGCTTGACGGCCCAGTCTTTCTTAACAGAAACAACCTGTCAGGCCATGAGGAGCTCCGTTGATCCATTAGACCTTGCTTGCATGCATATCATCTTTGTAACATGCCTTGTCGTTCTTGTGTCCCATGCAATATGAGGCACTGCCACGCGAAGCGCGCCAATGCATAAATCAGTCTGATCACGTGATGTTCTGAGCTTGACATCCTGGACCATATATATTGACTTCTCGAATAGCCTCTCATCCTGCTTAACAGATTCCTCAGCCAGCTGAACATGTCAGCAGAATCTCACGATGCCCTGCAGCTATTCAGATCAGCTCTCGCTTCTTCTCTACCTCCCACACTCCTCACAGCAGCTTCCGAGCCTGCCCCAAGTCTCAGGTTAGCAGCCTACATTTCCTTTGCGCAATCAACTTCGGAGCCCATCAATCTCGTCAAGGATTACGCTACGCGATACGCTAAATCAGATACGAAGGATGGCTTCTATACCGCTGCACAGATCTATCTGGCGTGGTCTGAGCGAGCTAGTGCTGTCAGAGATTACTTGATCAAAGGTCAGGCAGAGGGTGTTGGTTATGTCAGTGTAACGGATAGGAGATTCGTGTTGGACTATCTGAACGGGGGCAATGACGAGCAAGGAAGAGTTGTGCCGCTTAGTAACGATGCGGGTCAGTCTAATCCATAATTTCCCGCCCGTCTCAGCTGATTCGGATATCCAGGACCAGGCAGTTCAATGACTCTACCATCTGGTGCCGATGCTCTGCCTGCTTCTCTCGAATCCGAAGCGGGTCCCTCAAAGGTCTCTCAGCCGGCCAAGCGGAAGTACGAGGTCAATAGGGCCGACCTTGAGTTCTGCAAGAAGGTGTGTATGCAAGCTTTATCACCGTTTCGAAAGCTGATTCGTTCAGTTGCGATCAGAAGTCGTCGAGCTTCGAGATAGAAATAGCGTCTTGAGAGCATCGCAAGGGGGCAAGGTCCACGTGAGCAACTCTTGCCATCCATACAGGGTAGATCGGAGCTCACCAAATGTTACAGAGCTTTGAGTCGTTCGTCAAAGGCGTCATGGCAGAGAAGATACGAGCGTTGAGAAAATCCATGGAAGCTCCAAGTGGTCGTGGCGTAGCGCCGCAGAGTCAAGCGTCAACAGGTGCGTTCAATCGAGAAGACCTCCATCATTGACAATCGCATAGATCCATCACGCGGACCACGCAAAGCCAAGCAATCCAACCCTATCATCATGATCTCGTCGTCGCCTACGGCACTGATAACGATGTGGAATGTCCGCAGATTCTTGGAGCAGGGAATGTCAGTGTGAAATGGGATCTGCAAATCTTGTTCTTAGCTGACATTCACAAGTTTTGAACCCTCCGATGTGGCCAGACAGAGAGAGATGTCGCAGGGCAACGTCAAATCAGAGGACATGATCCCCATCATGAGGAAGAAGAGCGGTCCAGCAGGTCAGTCTGATCTCCCTCCAGGTGGAAGGCTTGCTGACATATCCTAGGAGATATCACGAGCAAGTATTATGTAGTAGATGGCGTGGAGGCTTTACAGAAGTTTGGACAAGACGCATGGTCGGCTCTTTCTCTCCGATCAGAGAATCCCAGCTGACCGATGCAGGGACCGAGTCATCTGCGTTCTCACTACCGGTCAAGCCTGGCAGTTCCGTCCGTACAAGTGGCAGGACCCAAAAACTCTATTCAGGCACGGTGAGTAGCGAGGCATGCCCTGTGACAAGGAGGTAGGTCTGATATGTTCCACAGTCAAAGGCGTGTATTTCCAGTGGAGCAACGATCCAACCAATCCTGCTGTCAGAGATTGGAATGTCCAGGAGCTGAGGGTGAGCTGACGTCTTGCTTCTGTGATTTTCCAAGACTCGGCTGATCACATTGTTCCTAGATCGACCGACTAAAGCGCCATCTTGATCAGCAAGTCGTTGCCGACTTTTGGCGTTCGCTTGAGAGCGTTAAAAGGAGATGAGCCATTGAGAGAGTTGAGCAAAGAGCATGATGCGTAAATGCATGATTGACGTTCAGAGGTACCTTCCTTTGCTGCAAGAAGCACGCATGCCATGTCAGTCTTCCTGCATTCGATCATCCTCTCCCTCCTTCCGCTCCAGTCCTCTGAGCGCATCCAGGAACTGCCTGACACCTTGACCAGCAGATTCGGGAAGACCAAGATCACGCATCATTCCTCCTGGTAGTCCGCCACTGCGCAGGGCATTGTCGAGACTCGCGATAGCGTCGGTGAACTGAGGGGCAGTGAGGATGGGAGTCAAATCTGATGCTTTCGGTTCCGAGGGGAGATTGAGACCAGACGGCAACAGAGGCGCAAGGGTCGTCGCCAGGCGGGGATTGGAAGACAAGAGCGACGAAATGTTGGCGGGGCTCAACACGTCTGTCAAGCGAGCGTCTGAGTAGATTTGGTATCAGCATAGGCTTTCAGAGAGTATGAGGATCGTTGCACCTTCTTGAGCCTCCCCTAGACCCCCATTCTGAGCCCATTCGACTAAGAGCCTCGCCATCTCCTCGTTCGTAGCTGTTGCTCCAGATGCAGACGCCGGAGCTGACGACCCGCTCGCCTGAGCTACAGGCTGAGAAGATGGGATAGGAGGCCCAGGTTCCCGATTCGACAACCTCGGTGCACCTGGCGTAGGAGGATGGCTTCGCTCTTCTTGAGCTGGAGCGGAAGTTGTCGGGCGGTCAGGCAAAGGTGCGCTGCCGGGTCTACGGAGCGTCATCAGGTCTGCACGATGATGAGATGCAGAATCACTCACTGGTAAGAAGGGTCTTGGAGGAGCTCGTTGATGTCCACTTCGTCCCGAACATCGCTCTCAGTCGATCTTCGTTGGAACCAGAACTGGGATGGATGAGCGCAGACTCGTCGGGACACAATAAGCTCACAAAGTATTTCTGGTCTGAACTGGAGAACTTGAGGATGCATGTTCGTCCAGAAGGGTCCTATAGAGAGTCAGGTTGGTTCTGAAGGCTCGTGACTGCTAACATACTTGAGGGACCTTTTCAAAGGTCGCTTCGCCAGGAAAGATGATGAGGTCCTGCGTCGCGTTAGTCATCGTGACGATCGAACGACCAATAGCTCACATTCTCAGTCAGCCCATTCTGTCTGTTCTTCCACGCTGCGCAGCACCGCGCGTTAGCACTAACAAGGGAACGTTGATTACCAGTTCAACTCACCAAAGTGCATCAGGTCGTCTTCAACATACATCTCAATCAATCCCTTGTCAGGAGACGCATCGACCCATTTGTCATGTTGATGCCGTCTGAGCGATCGACCGGCGGGAATAGAGACGATAGGAGGCATGTTTGATCACTCGTGTCAGAACGCGATAGAAGCAACGAGTGATCAATTCAAGGATGATGGAATCAGCAATCGCGACCCGGCGAGTTGAGAATAGACCACGTGGCGGTTGTCCTCCTGGGCTTTCAATTGGCACACCGTCTCTGAGTTCAGCCAAAAGCATATATAGGGCAACGGCTCCCAGTATACTACACCATCTCTTTAGATACCTGTGGCTGCACACAATGATCTACTTCCATATGATGTCCCAAAGACCACTAATCATCATCGTGAATCAATATCTTCGTCTCCTCCACGACAACGGGGACAGGCGCAGGGTCCTCAGGCTTCGCCATAGCATCAATACTCGGACCAGCTTCCTCCTCATTCGCAGCAGCACCGCTTTCGTCACCATCCTCGTCGCTATCCGAGTCTTGCCCCGGCCTCTTGAACATGACTTTGCCTCCTGAACCATGCTCCAACTTTCTCAGTTTTGAACCTCCTCCACCTCCTCCTTCAGCAGATCCAGTAAGTCCATCATCTCCTTTACGTCCTTGTTTGCGCTTCTGTCGCTTGGCTCGATTCTTCGCTGTCTTCGCTTCTGTCGCTGCGTCTCGGGCATCTTGACGGGCTTGGAACGCTTTTTGCTCCTCGATCTGCGATGAGGCAAGGACATCCAGAAAGGAGGCAAAGGAAGGACGTTAACAGTATGTAAAGCGAGAAGGAGCGATGGTAGTGTAGCAGTGTCCAGATGGTTGACAGTCACATGGTGGGAGAAGTTGCTCACATCAGCAGCGGTTCCAATTCTTGCAAGTGTGCCAGAAACACCCACCTGTCTGTTCTTATCCTCCATCATCTTTAATCGCTCATACTCTCTCCTTCTACTCTGCTTGTATACGTGAAATTCACCTGATCCAGCTCCGGAAGAAGATCC
Source organism: Kockovaella imperatae (assembly GCF_002102565.1). NCBI lineage: Eukaryota > Fungi > Basidiomycota > Tremellomycetes > Tremellales > Cuniculitremaceae > Kockovaella > Kockovaella imperatae. Next base: position 7,939 of record NW_019028974.1, read on the forward strand.
TTGGACATTCTTCATCATCTCTCGAGGTGCTCGTAGAGTCCGTTCTTTCGGTCCAGTAGGGAGTGCAATCTCTTTCGTGGGATTTGCAAATAGTTTTTCAAGCTACATGATGGTCAGCAAGACCTCTACCATACCAAACGATTTCCGCTGTGAGAGATATCGCGAAAGATTTGCCAGCAGTTTGAGGAGCAGATCCACCTCGAATGACGTCCCACTCACCCTTATCCTCTGAATATCATCCGCATCATACTTGACCCTCGTCGAAGGACCAGCATTTGGCTTTGCCACACTGGGTTCAGCCGGAGGACTGAAAGATCTTCCACGCAGCTCAGGAGACAATGATCCCCTGTCCCAGCGATCAACAGGCATTCTAAGTGTGACTGAATGAGAGAGTGAGGGAGTGAAGCAGACGAAGAAGGCTGCAGTCGAGGTTCTGCAACCCATTTAACAGGCAGAAAAGATTACGTAATTATCTACGGTCATGATATTTAAGCATAAACTCATCCGAAACGCTCGGACCGTCTATCAGAGACACATTCCTTGGCAAAAGATATCCAAAATGTTCAGACATTCGATTGAAACTTGATGAACTTGACACCTGCTGCGTCTTGAGAGCATCTATGGGGCATCACTGATAGCTTTTGAACAGAACTGCAGTGCCCTCCCCCTTTCTGATCGTATCCTCAGGATCGTCACACGACACAAAGGACCTCCCTCGGAGACAAGTACCGACTCGCGTGGCCCTTCCATTGTTTCGATAGTCCTTTGCAGCGCGCGTTCAGCTACGACAAGGGAAGTCTCGCGACTGTACTCTGTCTGGTGACTGTAGTCAGATCAAGACACCATCTATGAGCCAGAGGGTATTCATTTGTACTACGACACTTGCACTTCGACCCTGCCTTGGCCGAGACCACCCAATTCTCGAACGATCATGGCGCCGTATCTTGGTAAAAATTACAACCCGCGATTTGTTCACCCAAGGAGCCATAGAGCCCGTATGGAACAACGCAGTAGCTCTGGAGTATCCATCGATAGTCACGACCGACACGACCGACGTAACTCTGTTCCAGCTAAGTATGAACATGGAGACCTGAGCGTTTGTCGATCGCTTAGCTTGGGGCATGATGGCCGGCAGCAGAGGAATAAGCCATACGACCGCCAGCAACCAGACCCCAGTCAAGCGACACAGAATCTCAACACTCATCTGAAGATCCCAAGCGATCGCAAAGGAGATCAAGACCACGCTCATGGCTTCGCATCTGGCGAAACGGCCAACCAAGATCCCTCAATCGTCGCAATTCCGATCCCCTCGGTCGGTGAAACCCAACTCGTAACTGGGAATCGAATATACAATGAAACTCTCCAGCCCGAACTCAACTCTCTGCAGAAGCTCAGGGAGTTCAAACTACAACTCGAGGCGAGCAGGAGCATGCTCGAGAAAGGGATAGACTCATACGAGCCAAAATCCCTTGCAGTGATGGCAGCAACCTTCCTCCAGCGACAGAGCGTCTCCACCACTGTGCCAGCGGACTACTCATCGGAGGCAGCGGCCGAGGTCGAGGCGGACCTGGATGCATCCTCTCATATCGAGCAATCAGGATCCATTCTGAGGGATTCCCAGGATCTTCGCGTAGAGGTTCTGGGGAGTCCGTCCGAGCCCGGAGAGATCACGGTGGACAGTGATTTGTCGGGCCAAGTCGGTGATCGACAGGTTCAACTCAAGGCCAAGCTACAGAACAGGCGAGGCGTTCCTCAGCATGAACGAATCGCTCGGCAAATTTCGACAGAAAATGGGAGTTTTGACCAAGCAGTGTCTCCAACGACGCTAGGCCAAACTGATGGCACTCTGACACTGGCCAAGGAAGGACAATTGGGAAGAAACATGATGAATATGGATTTTCAAACTTTGCGACATACAGTATTCGTGAAACATCAGAGCATTCTTCACGCAACTCTTCTGGCCGGACGTTGTCTCTAGAGCAGAGATTGGAATTCGCCGACTATCCATCCTCACATAGCCGAATCGTTGTTTCCCCTGCCAGATCCACTGTCTATCAGGATCCAAGCAGGTAAGCTGAGGTTGCGTTCTCTTCTCCTTGTTCTAACGTATTCAGGCAAAAGTCTCGTCCCGAGGCACCTCGCGACAGTCTTTTGAGCAGGATCGGCGATGGATTGGTATCTCAGCATCAACAAAATGCCTTGACTTCGCCAACAAAGCGAGGATATGGCGGTCGGCGTGCTGATGCTCATCGAAGAAGCTCATCACCACAGAAGCAACTGTGTGGTCGAAGATCTGATCATGGCGTGCCACATAGAGACGATATACAGAGACCCAATGCCCAAACGAGGCCTTCTGTTGCGGATCAAGAGATTCTGACTACCCTTGCGGGTCTCAAAGCACAAATTGCCAAATCGGAGGCACAGCTCTCAACTCCTGCTCAGCTTGCAAGTCCCGTCAGGATTGTCCAGCCGAATTGCGTGGCTCGGCCGTACGATGCCAGACCTCACCCTGCGTCACCGTATAAGTCGTCGCTTCCACGACATGAGACCAGCCACGCTGACGAGGTTGGGCAGAGGGAGCATCAGATGTACAGCAGCGCGAGATCTCCCGTCAGACATTCACCATATCCTCTGTCCCCTCGCAGACCATCGAATTCAGATTGGAGGGATCGGGATCGACGACCGAGCCCTGACCGCGAGAGTGTACTACCTCCTTGGAAACGCGAGTCCAAGGGATCCATTCGACAGCCTACAGTCGAGACGATACAATGAGGAGGAGGGATGACGATCGACATGTGGGGTACAAAGTCTTCAGACGAGACTCAGAGTATTCGTTTGATCTTGACTATGGACGTCAAGGATCTTCAGGGGATGACGTCA
>NW_019028976.1:0-1762 GCF_002102565.1 Kockovaella imperatae
TTCTGCTCGGTTCCTGGGATGGTCCTGAGATGATTCGGCAACCGAAAGGTAAAAAGTTTTCCAAGGTCGGGATTTCCCCAATTTTTGTTCCCGGGCAAAATGGAGTCGTGTCTATCATTTGGTCTTCTCCTCCACGGGAACGATCGCGCAGCTACAGGAGCGAAGCCGCGATTATTTCTCCCCTCATGTCTTATGGAAATCCATACAGAAGGTACAGAGTCACGGGCAGTGATCGAGTTGAAACTAGCCGGACAAGCTGCATTGAATTGTTCTACCCTTGGAGGAGGAGGCGTGCATTTGAGTCTGCTATACACACCTGGTCTGCAAACCTCGATTCGCACTACGTTGCCCTGTGTAAGTGTCCCGGACTCGATTAACCCATGTGCAGAAGGGGACGAGCAGTTGACAGATATTGCTCCAGAATGTCCTCTGTTGCTCCGTTTTGGTGATACATCCGTGAGGTTTATGTATATCATCGGGGAGCTCGTCGAAAATTGCTTACTCGGCATTGCAACCGAGTCTCAAGCCGCCACGTTGAGCGACGAAACGAGGGTGTCATGGCTCCAGTCGTCACGTGATCTTTCTCAAGGCCGTACCTTAAAGCACACGTCATTTCCTGTTTAGGTCTGGGTCTTTCTGTCCGGCGTCATAACGCCCTTTTTTCGCAGCGTACAAGGACACCTCGCAGGCCATTCCAGAATCGTCAACCTCTCACATGTGGGTGGCCAACTTTTGAGTAACGACACCATGGTCGACGGAGTCTCTGACGAGGATAGTCTTGTCGCATGGGAGCTGTTCCTCTCAGCATACAGCAAGGGGGAATACTTGCATTCATGTCCAGATATTCCACCACTCCCTCCGCGTCTCCGCGAGATGTTGGAGCATCCGGAACTCGCGCAATACGGCAAAGACAACCCTCACACACCCCTCTTCCCATCCACATATATCGACAGAGAGACGGCTCGGATAGCTCGGGACTTTTTCTGCGCACATGGATATCTCCCCCCTCCCCGCCCAACCACAGAAAAGAGCCGCGAAGCTTGCGTTCTCGAATACGATCTGCTGTCCGAAAGCCAGCTGACAAACATACAAGAAGCCGTCGACATCCTGAGTGGATTCTTCCCCGGGGCTCTCATCAGCTTCTCCCTCTTCTACAAGAGAGTGCAACAGTACTATGCTTTCGCTGGTCCTCAGGAATACATTGATCTCTTTTCACTATGCAAAGGCGGCGCCATCCCCGTTGAAGACAGTCTGTGTGCCCACGCCGTCTTGTCTGCTGGGAAAACGGTTTTCATCCCTGATGCGAAGAAGGACTGGAGATATCGATACAATCCATATGTCCTCAGAGGCATGGAGGCATACATCGGCAGTCCAGTCCGCCTTTCTGAGGATCCGACAAGGCCAGAGGCAGAGTTGATAACCATCGGAACGCTCAATGTGTGCTTCATGAATAAGACGGTGGAACAAGTCCTGGGGAGAGAAGAGCAGGCTATCTCGTACGTCAGCCAAATGCTACAGACAATGCTCAGGGCAACGTGGCAAGGACACGTAGGAACAAGGGAAGGACGAGTAAGAACAGCGATCGGAAATTTTCTGGAATGTAGCCTAAAAATGAGTCAAGAAGAGAAGGCCAACAAGGATTCGCGAGACGGACCAGCATCCATGCGGGAACTGCACGATAGGGGGCTTCATGATCTGGCGCACGAAGCTGTCAAGACTGTCAGATGTATCTTTCCGGAATTGAAGTCTGTCAGCTTGATTG
>NW_019028977.1:0-1445 GCF_002102565.1 Kockovaella imperatae
CACTTGATTTCGTCAAGGAAAATTTTTGAAGGGGACCAGTGGACCAAAGCATTGTCAGAATAGACACCGTAGATCAACAAAGTTCCACCTCGGGAGACATAGTTGATCGAGTCGTTGGCAATCTTCTCGACACCGGTGCATTCAGCGACGACGTCGTACCCGTCTGGAAGGACGTATCAGCATGTGGAAGGGTGGCGCTCCTCGGGTCGCCTCACATGGGTTGTCCTTTTTCAGTTGTGCCCATTGAGCGTCGGCGTTTTGTCGGTCCAACTCGATATACTCGTCGGCAGCGTCAATCTTCTTGGCAATGTCCATCTTGATACCCTTGTTAGCAGCGAGGGTGACGTGACTGGCTCCTCCAAGCTGTAGGGATCGCGTCAACGAGTCGGAAAGAATGATTTGCTCACCTTCATCAACTGGGCAAGGATCAATCCGGTAGGTCCGGCACCAATGAGCAAGACCTTGGCGCCGAACTTCATCTTGATCTTGTCCATTCCGTGAACGGCACAAGAAGCGGGCTCAATGAGACAAGCTTGCTCGTCTGTCAAGTTGTGGATCTTGAAGCACTTGGATTTATCGCTGAATGCGATCAGCCGGTCTGTCCCAAACGCGGATCCATGCCGACGATCTCACTATTTGATGTAATCGGCAAATCCACCAGGTCGAGCAACTCCAGCAGGTGTAAAGTGTTCACAGAACAACTCTTCACCTCGCATGCAGTAATGACATGATCGGCAGGTCTCTGGATGAAACGAATAGGCATCATCAGTCGGTGTCTAGCTTACAAGAGTCTCTCCTCGACTCACCACCGACATCGGCCACAATTCGGTCACCAAGAGAGAAACCCTTGACGTTCTTGCCCATGTCGACAATGTGTCCCACGGCTTCGTGTCCCGGGATCAGCTGCTCGGCGTGAGCGGGAGCCCTGGGATTGAACAGGACGTTCCACTTACAGGAAACTTGGCAATGAATTCTCCCTACGTCGAATTAAGCATTGATGATCTGTGCTTTGTCTGGTCTGCTTACCTCGTGAATGTGAGCCTGAAATAGTAGTCAGCGCCTTGTACCGATTGATTCCTGAGTCTACTCACATCGGTACCACAGACACCACAGATGTCAACTATGATCCCTTGATGAGCGATCCTAGCAACCTCTTGAAAGACCTAATGTTCTTCCTCACCCTTGAGCAAGATCTCATCATCGCTGATTTCCGGAACGGGGACCTTTTTGATTTCAAAGTCTCTTTCCTAATGGCAGATGGTTGTGTAAGCTCTGAGATCTGGTCCGCCCGCCCTTCGGAAAGATTCTTTGCAACTCACCTTGTTGTACCACAAGGCAGTCATGTCACCTTGAACGACCATTTTGATTCGATTTTTGTTTTGACTGTACGTCGCACGAGGGCAGGTTGGGAAGAGTAGCAGAAGCAGCGACACAGGTAGGTAGTT
>NW_019028978.1:0-1313 GCF_002102565.1 Kockovaella imperatae
TTAGCGATGATTCCGATGAGCCTCCGTGGTCATACCTTTTGCATCGCTGACTACCGCCGCCAGATATCGCATCTTGAGCTTCATCTCCTCTGTCCACAATCCCATTCGCAGGAGGGTCAAACCTCGACCGTTCTCGTTGGTATCATCACTTGAAGGGCCAGTGCTCGCCTCCTGGAGATTGAGATTCATTTGTGTCTCCAGCACAGCGAGCAATCGGTGATAATCTGAAAGCTCATGGTGTAAGAAATGACACAGGCTCTACACAAAGTCAGTGTGAAAACGCAGTGTTTCTGCCTCCTTCGACATACCTGCTCTATCATGCCTCTTGACGAGCCCCCTGTCTGCTTTACCGCCAGATAATTCGTGATTTGTCGGTAGAGCATCCCCATCTCAGCAATTTGCATGAGGAGCAGCCTGGTGGGTTTGGAGATATTCCCGTTCTGAAGACGACAACATCAGGTCTCTACAGCGGACCGACCGCTCTTTGAGCACTCACGGCAGCCTCATCTACGTTGATGTCGATCCCGACTACTTCACCGTCTTCGCTCTTGGTCCCTGCTTCACCATCTTTGCCCAGTGCGAAAGCGGCCCCTTCTGCTGCCTTGGCTTTGGCAGACTTGTAAGGATTCTGTTCCTCCGGCGGCCGGACTGCGAACCGGATGAATTGTCCATCAATACCTTGCAAGAGGTAAAGAATGTCACGGAGTAGCAATTGCTCAGAGAATGCTGGACGGGCTCGGAAGGATCAGAAAAAAATGCGTCAAGGTTCGCTTACCTTGAGACGCTCGCCACGAATTGAGGATATCCGCCTTGCTTTTGCCTTTACCTTTGCGATCATCGCCATTCAATCCCGCTTGACCACTCGTCAGTTGGCTGATTCCCGCCGCTGTCGAAGTTTGGGCGATATTTTCAGAGACTGGGATATCTGCGAGTGCCGTCCGAGAATTCCCGGCTGACTGTGCCCAAGGGAATGAGCCGGGCTGCCCAGACGAGGTTTGCTTGGGCTCCAGAGATGATAGCGCCAAGAGGAATTGCACATGAGGCAGTGGGCTCTGCAATGCCTTCTGCAGTCAATCAGCCCAGTTCCGCTGCTAGTTGACTCACTCCATGTTGGAGTTTGGTCCAGATGCCTCCGAATCGGAGAGCTCGTTCCGGTCCCGTGTCCCGACTTGATCCCATCGGGTCCTTAGACTCCAGGACTCTCCGTCTGGCCTGCTCAACCAGGAGAGGATCGACAAAACTTTGAGCATCGGACCTGTGCCGGAAGTCAGAAGAATTCCTTCTTGCTACTCACGAGTTTAGAGCCTCCCGCA